>NW_015540880.1:124782-130295 GCF_001515605.1 Sinocyclocheilus anshuiensis | reverse complement strand
CTTAATCAAATCAAACACAGAGTGTCCCTCCCCTCCGTGGAAAGACAGCCACACCCCTCGCAGGCCTCCCTCATACATCCTGGCCACCCGAGACAGTTTGAATTTATTCAATCAATGCGACTCATCTAATTGATATCTGAAAGAGCGGCCGGTGATTTATCGTCAGAGAAATGTAAATGATATATCCCGGGCAGATGTCTTATATTTTCCGACCATTTATTTTGGGGAGTGAGTGAAAGGAAGGCAGCGTGTTTAATTAAAATTCATGAGGGAGGAATGTGCTGAGTTGCACTGGCCTGCGCTGGTCTCTTTGGGTTCAGTCTGGAGGGGATGAATGATGGTGTACAGGAGAGAATGTTGACAAGGGCGAAGTCAGGAGCGTCCTGGTTTGATCACACACACTCGCCCTCATTCACTCCTAGACTCATTTTAAATCAACACACACGTACGTTTAATATTGCATAAGGGAGGTGTTAAACTCACCCCGCCATGCTTAAGTGGCTTTATTTGGTTTTAAGGGTGTTCTGAAGATCCTGTCGCTTGTCTGGCCCAAACCTTTAACGTAACCCCTCCTCTAGTTCCTCTGAAATATGCTTAACCTAAATATTTATCTCAATTGACAGTTATCACACTGTTATGCGCAAACAAAATGGGTCACAGGACTGTACAGACTCTGAGTGTGTGCAGCGAGAGAGAGAGAGAGAGAGAGAGAGATTAAAGGAATAGTTCACCCAAAAATGAAAATTTGGACATTATTTACACACCATCATATCATATTATTGTCATCTGTGAAAGAAGTGGAGCAGTTGCCCATGCTGCTCTTTTCCATACAAGGAAAGTTGGTGATTTATGCTGTAAAAGTTCAAAAAGAAGTGAGGAACAAGCCAAAAATATTACATTATTCATTGTTATATTATTATTAATTACATGGTGTTGGAATTAAATGAAGGTGACTATTTAAATATATGTAAATAAATCTATATTTATATACACTACCATTCAAAAGTTGTTTGCATTTCTGTAGTGTATTTTTAAAAGTAATCTCTGATGCTCACCAAGGTTGCATTTATTTGATAAAAAACACAGTAAAAACAGAAATATTGTGAAATACTTTTACGATTTAAAAGCTGTTTTACTATTTTAAAATGTATTTTATTCCTGTGATGGCAAATCTGTTTTTTTCATCAGACTTCAGTGTCACATGATCCTTCAGAAATTACTCTAATATGCTGATTTGGTGCTCAAGAAACATTATTATGAATGTTGAAAACATTTGTGTTTCTTAATATTTTTGTGGAATATCAATATAATACATTTCAAGATTATTTGAATAGAAAGTTCAAAAGAACAGTATTTATTTGAAATAGGAATCTTTTGTAACAATGTAAAAGTCTATCGTTTTTGACCAATTTAATGCATCCTTGCTGAATAAAAATGATAATTTCTTTCAAAACAAAAATCTTGCAGACCCCAAACTTTTGAAAGGTAGTGTTTATTAATGTATTGCATTTTTTTCTTCAGAACTTTGTGTGGTGACACATATATTGAATATTGCCTGCATTAAAACAAACACAAAAATATCAAGAAAATCCAATTTATTGTATATTATGACAACGCAGATTACCCAGTGTGCTTTGCGGTTAGGATCAAGTCAGAGTAAGTTTGATCAAATCACCTGCTAGAACTACAAGTGAGCAGTGTAAAACAGGTTTATGTTTGACTAATATTGCATTTTGTGTATGTTTGTTACAACTGTTGAGCTGTATAGTCAAAAGCGTTGTTAGAAGACACTGAAGTGCAACAAGCATAAAACACAAAGCAGTCTATAAAATAGTTCGTTTTTAAATAGATTAAACTGTTTTATTGATACTTTCTAATGAATTAATTATTTTCTTACATGCATTTCCTTTTACCAAGCTTTTTGCAATGCAGTATGGGATTGTATGCCCCGTGAAGTATACGTGTGCTTGAATTCGGCCCATATTATGCAGCATACAACATACTCTTAACATCACAGGTGTATTTAGGCCAGGTCTGCTTACATGGCTTTCTGTCATTTAGGGTGTGTTACTGCACATAAATACACCTACGTCAGTCCCAAGGTCACACGCATACTCTCACACACTCATTGTGTTAAAGGATTGCCGCCTGACATGACCTTGGTGCCGGGTGAAAGCAAAACATCTCAGACAGTCTGATCTGCCACCCAGTGTATCTTTTTTTCCACCTTTAGAGTAGGAAAGAGCCGTTTGTTTCCCATCAGCAGTCAGTCTCACTCTGTAACTCTAAGCAGCTGGCCAGTCTCGACTGCATTATTCATATAAAGAGAGAGAGAGAGAACGCACACTCTTCACCAAAGTTACAAGATTTATGGCCCTCTGTTTAGGAAATAATTCAAAGTTCATACTCACATACATCATATTTTGAAACACATAGATTATGGGCTGGAACACATTTATCATATTGCAACACACCAGCACATGCACACACACGAACGCACGCAGATACACACTCACAAGTGCACATGTTCTCAATCTCTCTGTCTCTGTCTCTGTGATACACACACACATTCGCACCATTTGCACTGGGGCCTAATTTCACAGGGATGCGTTTGGTCTGTATGAAACGGCTTTGTATTAGCTTTGTCACTGAACCCATCAGACAGTAATGAGGCCATGCTTAAAACACACCCTCAATTCCAGATAAGAGCAGGAGAGACTACGGTGAGCACGTCTGCTTCGCACCGTTCCAATAATACCGCTCCGTCATTTGTCACTTGTACATTTCAGATTTCTAATCTCAGCAAAATTGATCCGTATCATGCATTTTTATACAGGCTTTTGTGTATATTGATATTTGTGGATTGCTCTGTGTCAACAAAACAAATGTGTGTAGTTTTTATCTTGTAATGCTTTTGTTGTTCTTTAGGAAGGGGAATGGGGAATGTTGGCTGGTTTTGCACACAGAGGGACATTGAAAGGTAGCATGGTTTTGTCCCAGCCACAGGCTAGGTCAGCTTTAGTGTGTGCCGGAGCTAAATATAAAATGAAAGTGAATTGTTTGTTGAGATGTTATCATATTAGATGTTGAAACTCATTTTTAGCATAGAAACGTTTCAAAATGAAAAGCCGAATCCTAATTTCTGATTTATAAAAGATATAAGCCAAGCAAAAGCAAACACACACACACACACACACACAAAGCCAAAAATAAATAAATAAATTATAAAGCAAAAATACAAAACAAAACAAAATACAAAGTAAAAAAAAATGCAAAAGACAACAAAAGCTATACAAAACAAAAACAAGCTGAAAGTAATCAAACAAAACAGACAAAAGGTCTGTCAAGGTTATTATTGTGAACTAAAACTATTTTTTATAAAAAACTAAATTTTTGTGTATTGAAATAAAGCTAAAATAAAATCAAATACATATTAAATTAAACACTAAATGAAAATGAGAAACGTTGCCCTGGCAACTATCTAAAATAAGTTGAAGCATAAGTTAAGTGGAAATAAGTAAAAACTGAATTAAAACAAAACTAAAATAAAAAAAATTATAGTAATTAATAACAATGACATTGTGATGTAATTACTACAAATTACAAAATTACTAAAAATTCAACTGAAATAAAATGGAAACAGAATATATAAATAAAAGCTCATTCAAAATATTAATATAAATTATAATAGTATATAAATAATACTAAACACTGTGTCTGTCGGACATACAGGATGGCTTGCTGATATGCAAATATGAATATGTATTGAACCAGTTTTAATACAGCAATCTTTATTTGACACAAGCAAAGGGATCAGATTTATTTGATGGAATTTACTTCAAATTTTCTTTAAATAATCACAATTATAATAAACTTATTAATTTGTTTAATTCAAGACAAGCCCACTGAATATGTGATTCTGATGAGACGATGTAGTTTCTCTCAGTTTAGTCATGGTTGTCCATATTCCGACTAAATGGAAAACTCTTTTCATTAGGAACGCAAAATGACGCAGATCACAGGGTGGTCATTTTAGTATGCACTGTGTTATTTGAAGCCTAACCCACATTTTGAGACACAGTTTTTCAAAGTCAAAATCATGCCTTTTAAAGAGGATGGTTGGCATTGTCTCTTATTGAAGCACAAGGACGTTATTGACAACACTTTAAATGAGGTTACCAGTAGCAAGATGCAGTACGATGGCTTATAAAATCCTTTCCATTAGCCCACAGTTCCAGCGAATGAAAAAGAAACGGCGTGACCCTCAGTCCAGGCCCTCCAGACTCAGTACTTTCAAAAGAGACTGAAAAAAATAGAACATGTCTGATTTCTTTTATTTAAGGAAAATACATTTTGCTTTGTTTATGCTCCTCCTGGATAAATGTTTAATTATGAATAATTTCCAGTAAAAAAAAAAAGCTATAAAGGGAAATGCGGAGGCGTGAGAAAAAAAAAGGGAATACAACTTATTTAAAAAAAAAAAAAGACACTTAGCTGGGGGTGGTAGGACATGCGGCTGTGAGGTCCCATTAATTACAAAATGCATTAATATTTTATTAGTCCCTTATCAGTAATTAATCAAGCACTTTGATGTAAAGTTCAGCTTACAAAAGCAAAAGGAAATGGTTCCTCAGATATTCGCCCGCTCTCAAAGGTGCCTCAGTATTTCACAAGAGACAGTTAATCCTCGTATGCCTTAAAAGCATTTTTCCCCTCTTAAGCCTTGACATACTGCAAAAGAAATAAGAAATACACACGGTGGCTGTAAGGTGTCATGTACAATACAGGGGTGGGGGGGTACTCTATTTGTAGACAATGAGCTCTCTTAGATCTGATTTGACGAGGCGTCGAAGGACACCCAATCACAGTAAATATTATTCTTTGTGCTATGCCTCTAATTAACATGCTTAATTGCAGCTGTCAAAAGGCTCTTCAGATTGTTAAGGACATGAGAGCTGGAGAGGGTGTGTGTGTGTGTGTTTGGGGAGGGGTGGTACTGGCCTGCAGCATGACTGAAGCTGTTGTTTCACTATTGAAAGCTCACATAGATCACAACAGATCTGCTAGTAAAAGGGGTTTAAATGATTTTCGTGAATTTCTTTGTACAGAATTACTGTACATATTCATTTATAATACAATAATCCAAACAGAAAATACATATTGTTCTGATTGTATTACTTTCTTCTTTGGTCTCTTTTCTCTTTCATAAACAAACAGTTTATAAAAACAGTTAAAACAAAGAGGCCATGCGCACACACACACACACACACACACACACACACACACACAAGCAAATCCTTTTGTATGCCAAAACAGCATTTATTTGATTTAAATAAATAAATAAATAAAGATTTATGAAAACCTTGATACTTTTCCAGGATTCTTTGATAAACAAAGTTCAAAACCAGTGGTGGACGAAGTACACAAATCAAGTACTTGAGTAAAAGTATAGATACGTATAATAAAATATTACTCCAGTAAAAGTAAAAGTACTCAGTTTTCAATTTTACTCG
>NW_015540880.1:121819-124762 GCF_001515605.1 Sinocyclocheilus anshuiensis | reverse complement strand
CTTTAAAAATGTACTTAAGTACAGTAACGAAGTAAAACTACTCCGTTACTGTCCACCACTGTTCAAAACAGCAGAGTTTATTTGAAATATAAATATTTTGTAACATTATAAATGTCTTTACTGTGACTTTTGTTCAATTTAAATTAAATTAAATATTTTCTTTAAGAAAAGTCTTTTGAACAATAGTGTGTGTGTGTGTGTGTGTGTGTGTGTGTGTGTGTGTGTGTGTGTGTGTGTGTGTATGTACCTCACATTTGGGATTTTTCTTTATTTGTGAATTAACATCTCTCAATTACAAAATTACAAAAATTACAAGAAAAAAGTTATCAGAATTACAAGCTTATATCTTATAATTCTGACTTTTTGTCTCGCAAAAAAAAAATAGTGTCAGAATTGTGAGATAAAAACTTGCTCTTACCTTTTTTTTAATTTCATGACTAATTTAAAATTGTGAAATATTAAATATTGCCTAAAATATTGAATATACTTTAGATGTATATGTATATTAGATGTATAACACACATTACCTATTATGTTGATTTTTACATCTAGGCAAAGTATTATTCAAATCACAACTATTATTTAATATTACTTAATATTGACTCAGTATGATGGAGATCAATTCTAACTGCTAAACCATGGCTCTGACTCCTTCCTAAAATCTTAACATGTCAGAGAAACTCATAGAATTGACGTCAATAGCTGTGGCTTGAGGAATTTTTTTTGTGTAAATATGTAAAAAAAAAAAATGTTCAAAATCTTCAGGGTGATCTGAGGACAGCATTGTGACGATCCAAAATCTGTGTGAGATAAAAATTCCCACGGACCCCTCACATTCACAAAAATGGAAATTATTTAATCACCCAGGAAATCTGATATGTAGGTGAGGCTGAACTGAGGACAGAGCATAATTAAGATCAGAATGTATTCCCTAGGACACACACACACACACTCATGGAGGTTGCAATGTGACTGGAAGGTCAGTGTGCTCTTTAATGGATAGCATTGATCCAAATGTCTGTGTTTCTGATTGGCCGAAGCTGAACTTTCTCTCCCTGCAGCGCCTCCCCCTCCTGCCCACTGATGGATTGACCCACCTGTAGGCCCTCAGACAGAGCTCCACCAGGGGGCTCATGTCCACAGTGTGGCTGTATTGCAGCACTACAACACATGTGGCAGGTTGTCTCTTTCTCTCTCTCTCTCTCTCTCTCTCTCTCTCTCTCTCTCTCAGAGCCAGAGAGAGACCGTCCCATTACTCCATCAGAGGCCCTGAGAGCTTAATGAGGACTCTGTGTCTCTGCTGTCCCTGTCTCTTACACTGAGGGCCAGGACACAAGGGGAGAACAGCACTGCTGGTCCTCTTCTCTGTCCCAGTCACCAGAGAGCTACATTAGGACAGACACAAAAATAAATTAGGTACACCGGGGTTGTTCATACTGAAAGAGCATAAAAAACATTAACAAACAATATACAGAAGAGCTAGTTATCACATTGGGAAGTTGTCACAAGGGATTTATCTCAGTGACTATAGGATTTTAAGTAGTTCAGTTACACAACATGTGTTTTCAAGGATGTAAATGTATACAAATTATAAATCACAATATTTGTTTGCCCAAACAATGGTTTTATGTGTGTATATATATATTTCTTTTTTTATGTATAGCGATTCCATTTTTGCTGTTTCATGATTTGTGATTTGTTTTATGTGTAAATTACCTAGGTCTATTTTAGACTGTCTGATGGCAGGTTTCATTGTGACAACTTGCACCATATAGTGTGACAACTATGTATATTCAGAAATTGATCTTCAAAAATAAACCTTAAAATATTTTGTTTTTTATTTCCATTTTTAAATACATTCATTTTAATTACATTGGTGTAAATAAAAACTTACTTTGTTGACTGTTTTAAATAAAAAAAGGTAATGCATATATGGTTAGAAACAAAAGATGATTAAAAGTGGTAGGCCTGAAATCAAGAAACACCACAAGCTGGATGTGATGTTACAGTCAACTTTTTTTATTTAAATAATGAAAAAAAAAAGTATAGCAACCAGTAAACTATGGAAGCCATTTCCGCCATGGAATAAAAAAAGAAAAAAGGTAGCAGCAAGTTTTTTTTCAATTCTGACACAATTTTTTCCCCCCAAGACAAAAAGTCAGAATTAAAAGATATAAACTTGTAATTCTGTCATTTTATAACTGCGAGATGTGAATTCACAAATGAAGAAAAATCCAAAATGTGAGGTACAGACTTGTCAGAATTATCAGATATAAACTCAAAATTGCGAAGAAGAAAAAAAAAGTCAAAATTCTGAGTTTATATCTCGCAATTATCAGAATAGCAAGAAACGAAGTCCAAATTGTGAGGGAAAAAAGTCACAATTTCTTTCTTTTTTTTTTTAATTCTGTGGCAGAAACGGGCTTCCATAGTAAACACATATGTTACACATATATTTATAAATAAAATCATATTATTTCATAGGGCTGGGTTTTGACACAAATTTCACGATTCGATTTGATTCGATTCTCATTCACAAGCTTGCGATTCGATTAGATTACCGATTCGATTCAATATAAATTATTTTGGATATATATCAGGTACAGTACATGCCAAATTTTCTCAAGGAAAAAAAATCTCTCAACTAATGCTGTAAAATATGAGAGTCAGTTGGTACTACATTACTATAATATTGATGGTTAAAATTAACTGATTTGTTAAAATTTCACTTAAAGTAATAAAGTTACAATTACATAATAATATTTCTAGTTAAAAAAATTTTTTTATATAAACATAATGGTGGCTGTCATAAAATCTTGATGGATTTATTCAAACATAAATTAAACATTGAAGAACAGTAAAATTTATAATGAATAATATGTTATATGGTGCATATATTTAGCAAAATGTCCCTCTATACAGTTTATTTTTCTATCTGACTTA
>NW_015540880.1:121655-121789 GCF_001515605.1 Sinocyclocheilus anshuiensis | reverse complement strand
GGAACACATCATAGAAGAGATTAGGATTTTGGGAGGGGGACTCACCTTCTCTCCCGCTATCCGAGGCCAGAAGCACAGGCCTGTCGTGGGCCTCCTTCTTCGGCGGCCCCCTCCTGGGCTGGCAAGCTGCGTAG
>NW_015540880.1:101952-120630 GCF_001515605.1 Sinocyclocheilus anshuiensis | reverse complement strand
GATTCCTCATCCCAACTGCCTGTCGGTGAGATCGGGGAAGGGCTCGGAGGAGATGGTCTATCACAACGCGCTCCGCCACCTGACCAGCCGGAGGGGGCTCCTCCAGCAGCCAGTGCTGCACGAGTGGCGTGAGTTCGGCGGCCTGGGCATGGACAGGCAGACGGGGCTTATATTCCCACTCGTGGAAGTGCTGGGCGGCACAGATCGGGGATAGCCCCAGGCAGGCTAGAATTTCCTTCTTGACCTCCTTATATTGATCGGCGGAGGCATATGCACGCTGAGCTTCGCCCGTCAGCAGGTATAACCCCAGGCGGTCTAGGATTTCCTTCTTGACCTCCTTATATTGATCGGCGGAGGTGGTGGGAAGAGCGAAGTATGCACGCTGAGCTTCGCCCGTCAGTAGGGGAGCCAGCACCCGTGCCCAGTCGTCCCTATGCCATCCTTCCGTGGTGGCCGTCGCTTCGAACATTTGTAAGAAGGCTTCTACGTCATCATGAGGAGTCAGCTTGGGTAGCAGCTTCGCAGCTTGTACTCGGGGGTCCGGCAGCGGAACGCGTTGAGCGGTGGCGGCCCGCAGGTGAGGTGAGGTGAAGAAAATCGCTTGTCGGTGATTCTTCACTGATTTGCCTGCATTCTCCACCAGTGTAACGGGGTGAAGAATCACACAAGGAATTCTTAATAAATGCCCCGGAGGGTAGATTTATTAGTGAGGTGGGTGGTAG
The DNA here is from genome assembly GCF_001515605.1 of Sinocyclocheilus anshuiensis. Taxonomy (NCBI): domain Eukaryota; kingdom Metazoa; phylum Chordata; class Actinopteri; order Cypriniformes; family Cyprinidae; genus Sinocyclocheilus; species Sinocyclocheilus anshuiensis. Next base: position 119,908 of record NW_015540880.1, on the reverse strand, counting down.
GGAGAAAGGTCCAGGTAGGTGCTCCGGTGCCGTGAGTGCTCTCTTCCGTCTTCCCAGTGCAGAGGGTCCGTGCAGTGCTCCTGTGGGGCTGGTCGGTCACACGCTGCTGTCTGTGGGAGAAATGAGAGGGCGAGTTAGTGCTCAGTCTCATGGAGAAGTCTCCCAGATGGCAGGGCTTGCGTGGCTTATGTGGCCGCCGCCTGATGAGCTGCAGCTGTGACCGATCAGCCTGTGATGAGGACGGCCAGGTGTTCCTTGCTTGTTTCCAGGGTGACGCTGATGAAGCTTCGGGACGCTCGTCACAATATATTAAGCAAAATGGTCATGGTCATGGAATATGTTTTTCTGAGGTAAATGTGACATTACATGACATTGTTTACAAGCTGTTATACTGACGTCTTTGCGCGGCTGAAACACCGATTGAGCGATTACATGAGACAGAATACGGATTGTAAAGTTGTACTCTTTTTTTTAACTTACCTTCGGATATTTAGTCATGATTATTTTGTGCTGAAACTGGTATTAAAGTGGAGGAGATGATCAGTTCACGTGCGAAGTTTAAAGTTGTACTCTTTCTTTTAACTTACCTTCGGATGTTTAGTCATGTTTATTTTGTGCTGTATTAATGTGGAGGAGATGATTAGTTCACGTGCGCTGAGTTGAACTGAGGTGCTACAGCGATCTGTCACTCCACATTAAACAGCGCCAAAACGACATTTATTGTTTGAATACTGCTATACAATGGACAGAATTTGAAATATGTGACTTTGTTTCATATTAAAAGTACCAAAGTGCTTATTGCAATATATCGGATGGGCCGTTCCGTCCCCTTCAACGTTCCATCCATTAACTGAAAACAGGCTAGACTAATCGATTCTTGGGATTTAAGAATCAATATCGTTCCGTAAAAATGAGAATCGATTAATATCGAGATATCAATATTTTTTACCCTGCCCTATTATTTCAGCCAGACAGAGAAAATAAAGTGCCAGAATAGCTGAGAAATGGATCACACACACTGTAAAAAATTCAGATTTTCGAAGTTGTAAATAAAACAAAATTGAATAACTCAAAAACTATGAATGAACGAAGGAATAAATTAATGAATGAACAAATGAATGAATACTCTGACTTATACACTTTCCCCCAAAAATCCTCCAGCATCATCTTTATGTTTGTTTTGTTTGTAGATAATTTTACATTTTTCGCGTGTGAGTGCGCGCTATGTGGTAAATGCAGGGTAACTCACAGATTTGTTCTATAAAACAGACATTTTGGGATAATTACCTAAAAAAAGCAGTCGAAGTGCATATGGCTCCCCTTGCTTTGGCTTAGTTCTGTTCACATATGGCACTCTCTGCTGAAGCTTTTAGCTGTTTGCCAGCGTTCACTGTGTGGGGGGGGGCTGCAAAGACGCACAAAAACACCCTACACACACACACACACACACTCTGTTCATGGAGCAGCCAAGCATGAGCCACACCTGACTCACACATACACACTGGCGTGGTGTTGACTTCCACACCATTGGCTTTCATTTCTTTAAAATAAAGTCATTGATGTCCTTTCATAAATGTTGCGTTTTCTCTGTTAGCAGAGGAAGATGACTTTCTGTTTTGATGGATGACATAAGATGTAAAAAGAAACCTGCTTTATTTGGTATCGGTGAACTTAGTACGGCTCATAATTGCGCTGTGCAAATTTAGAATAGTGAGAAATCAAAACTGAGCTCACCAGCCCACTAACACATCGCCCTGGCAAATATGTTCCTGCTCCATAATTTGAGTAGGTGGCATTACAGAGAATCTTCGGCAGCTCTTGCGGCTCACACATTGCTGTTTTAACAAGCAAACACACATGCAGATTACACCGTCATTGTACGATTACAACATTTGCCGTTCGCGTCAAGACAACAGTGATTAAAATATCTTTTTTCTGACCCCCTCGATTATCTTCATGAGTGCTGCGTGTTGTGTGCAAGCTCAGGAACACATGCTGAGACATAGTGTTGTCCACACAAACACGTCTGCGCCCACATAGTCACACAATATATTGTCTTTATCAGTGCCGTAGCGTTCAGCGAGGCCTTGCTGTACTGCTTGTTTGAGAGCGATCATTTCTGCATCACAGCTTCAATTAACCTTGTCCTGCCTAAAAAGCTGAACAGCATCAAAATTAGCACCGCTTAACTACTTTACAAAATATTCTAAATGTGCATCCATAGTTTTGTGTCATTTGAACCCTCGTGTCTGGGGGCTGAAAGGCCATTTTTTGCTTTTGTGCCATATACAAAATTAAATCTCCAAAAGCTAATTACAATTAAAAAACGAATTTTTCATCTGATGGAAAGCGGTAAATAATACAATGTCATTCACATTTTTGTTGACTGTATAATTTGGTCTGTAAGTTTCTGCTTCAGGGTTTAACCTGTTTCTCCTTTCACACATAATCAACAGACAGGAGCCCTGCTGGCCTGAGGATCATATGAGGACCTCTCCATGACCCCTGACCTCAGTTTGAACCAAGACCCTACAGTTCATCCACATCTGCGGCTGTTGAGAAGGTCATTGGAGAGTTCATGGCAAACTGCCTTTACTGTGACATAAAAAGCAGAATGAGGTTTGTTATTAAAAAATGTGAAAAGTTTGTTAGATCAAAGTTTGTGATATAATTAGTTAGAATCAGCTGCTTTACAAAATAACCACACATTAATTAGGCTACATGCATTTTATTAGAATTACTCAGCACATGCAGTAAAAACACAGTTACAAGAGCACTGCAATGTAAAGGGAGACCAAAACAGACAATTTCAAAATAGATGCTATGAAATTCATAATGCACATTGAAGTCAATTATATCCATCTAGCTCTCTATACAAATCCTTGAAAATAAATTATTAAAATATCTATCTATCCATCCATCCATCCATCTTTCTATCTACATCTATTAAGAATACCTTTATAATGGATTATATTCAGAATTCATAGAAAAAAAGTGATTATTTATTGATTTAACCATGTATTTTGAAGGATTTGTAACTGATTGACTATTTTCCAGGAATCCAGTTCAAGCCCCCTAATAAGTTTCCTTATATGTTCACCCTTTCTGATGAAGGCCAACAACTAAAAGACTCCTTAGTTGGCTAAGCTGTTTGTTTAAAAGCCCTAATGGAATATTCAGAGCTAATTCAAACGCATTCTGATAACTTAAGACGGCTTGCAGTGTGATCTCTCTCCCTCCTCAAAATATTTGCCATGAAGGACTCGCGCTTTGAAATTTATAAAGTGCACCCATTCAGCGGAGCATATCTGTGAGTGCACATCAAAGTGCTGTGAAGTGCTCAGATCTGCTTTGCTCAGTGGAATATGTGTGGATGTGAGAATCTGCCACTGTTATTGGGATTCAGGACACGAATCTCTAAACTAGCTTGATATGCATGCCTGTTATTTGTAAATACACTTCAAACATCTCAATGGTAGTTTGCAACATTGGGGAGTAAATCACATTTTATTTAAAGTATTTCTACTGTTGGATGTCGTCAGCAGTATTCTCACCGCGTTACACCATCTCACTCATTTCACAGCCCGTTCCCCAATGCTTTCAAGAAGACATCTTGTTTTTAAAAACGGGATATTTACAGGTCATCAATTCGGTAGCACGTGTTCTGTTTAACACGGTATTTGGATGTTGGATTGTTCTCGTCACCTCAAATGCCCTGTTGCTAGACACAAACATTTGGACTTTCCCTTTCTCTCTCCATCTGTCAGTCTATCTCTCTTTCTCACTCTCGCTTTCTGCGTGCACGTGTGTGTGTGTTTGTACAAGTACAGTTGTATGTGTGCATCTCTGGGACCGCTCTGTAATTCTGTAGTGGAACAAGGCTAGGATAATGTAGAGGGTAATGCCTCCCCAGAGACACTCAGAGGCTGGGTAACAACAGTCCAAACAGCCCAGGCTCGAGCCTCCCATGTGGGTTGCTGTACAAATGCAGCCTTTGATGTGTGATTTGGAGAGACCAGGGGCTCAGAACGCCAGAGTCTTACTCAACTTACACTCAATTCAGGTTAACCTGGAGGCAACCCCTGTGAGTCTATGAATGTATGTGTGTGTGTCAAGGAACAAACTCTTGCCAGCCATTTTATTGTCTTTTCTGTTGGGGAAGCTACTTTGAAACTGTACAAGCAATTATAAGCTATAAGTAGTTAAATTTTATGTGTAGTCACGATACCCATTAAAAAAAGTTAGCTGTAATATGTTACTAAGAAAAAGTAGTTAACTAAAAAAGTAATGAAATTGCTTTAGTATCAGAGTATATAGCTAATAAAATAAGAAAAAAAATCTAAAATTAAATATTAATATGTAGTTAAATATTAATTTAGTGTGTGTGTGTATTTATGTATGTATGTACATATGTGTATTTATGTGTGTGTGTGTGTGTGTGTGTTCGTATAATTTATAAATTAGTGTTTAGAAACATATTTAATTTAATATCTGTGTGTGTATTTATGTATATATGTATGTATACTGTATAATGTGTGTGTATGTGATTGTATTATATGTAATTTTATAAATTCATGTTTAGAAATTATATTTAATATAATATGATCTATAATACATATATAACATATCTGTGTCATGAATCCTGTCCATGGACTTCCGTCCGATTGCCACCAGAGGTCACCCTTCCGTTACATTGTCTCTCACGCTACACAAACTGTTGCATGTCATCCCGGACTACATTTCCCATCATCCATTGCACTGATTACACACACAGCTGCTACCAATCACACACACTTTAAATACGAGACCCTAACCACTATTCGGGGCCGAGTATTGTTTGCGCATATCGCTATGTCTGTGTTAGCAACGTTAAAGAGCCATCCCGAGTTTGCCTAGTTTCTAGTCTTGGTCTGTTTCGCCTTTTTAGTCTAGTCGTGGTTTTGGATATCTTGCCTGTCTTTGAATTATTCTCTTGCCCTGCTCTGTTTGGACTCTGTTTGACCCTCGCCTGAACTATTGCCTGTGTTTTGGATTACCCATTTGGATTACCCTGTTTGGATATTTTTCGCCGGAGATCGACCACGCCTGTTTACCGGACTACTCTTTTGTCTTGCCCATGATATGCCTGTTTGCCATTGTCCGACCCTTGCTTGTTTTGTAATTACGTTGTAAATAAGCTCAGCAGATGGATCCGCACACCTCTCGTCTCGTTCGCCCCGTAACAATCTGATGATATAATACAAGTTTTCACATTAAAGCTTACAACACATTTTTTTAAATATTGAATTCAATATGATAATTTAATATTTAATGAACAATATTTTTTATTTTTTATTCATTTTAATGTTTTATTTAATAAATGAAAAAATATATACTTTTTATAAAAACACACACACACACACACACAAATAAAATATTTACAATGAAATATTTTATTTATATAGTAAAACTAAACTGTATAAACTATGTAAACAATATAAATAACTGGACAGGGTATTAAATGAAATAATCATCCGAGCAAACTGCACCTAAATGGGAAGAGCTACACTGTTGTGAAAACAGCTGAGTTATTGCCACACGAATGAAAAATGTGGTAGCATTCAAATCACTTGACATGATTGGCCATTTCAGCTGAGTTTGAGCCCTTTGTTTCTTACCATGAGCATGTTGCCCTGTGCCATCACTGAGATCCATTAAAATAATTAGGGAATAAATAAATGACAATCAGGAGATGAAATGAAAATGTGATGACGTGTTAAAAGGTGTAAAGAGGGACGGATTGGGAAGGACTGATTGCAGAAGAAAGAGTGTGGGAGGAACAGAAAAAGAGAGATTCAATGTCCTCCAGGTGCCACTACTCGCATGATTTCATCTCAGGGCCATAATCAACCTTAATGAAATACGTAATTAACATATTATAATTGTGGTAAGGATGGTTTTGACAGAAATCATTTTCCATATTTAATACTATGCTAATTTAATCTGTTCCTCACTCCCCGACATGACCCTCGCTGATTAAGTTTCATGGCAGATTTCTTCCTCTGCCTGCCATCGTGTGCGTGTGTGAGACTGAAAGTGTGTGCCTGTGTGCTTGTGTGAGCGGATGTGGCCGTTTATGTGTGTGTGTGTGTGTGTATGTGTGTGTTTGTACCTGTGTGTGTGGTCAGATTCTGATGGATGGACGTTCTGGTGAAGTCTCTGTCTCAAACATGGCTGTCAGAGTGAGCTGGGACAGACTGCAGCAGATGGCAGTGAGAGGCAGGAGACTGAGAGAGTTACAGCAGGTCTGGCCTCCTCCACGTGGGAGGTGGAGAGCAGAGCAGAGGAAAAAAGATTTTAAAGTTTGGGGGAAGAGAAAGGAGGGGTGCCTCTTCTGTTTCTCCTCTTAAAACGAATGCTTGCAGTTGGCATTTAGAGAGGTTTACCATCAGTTCCACCCATGGCTGTATACTGCTGGACAATAAAAGTGGCACTACTGAGCTAAAATCAGTGGTGAAATTGTCAGATGTTACCTGAAATGAAACCACAAAACCATTTGCAGGTCAACTTTTTTTTAGAACAGTGTTTTTCAAATTCACAAATGTTTGAAATCCTTATGTTCTTAAAAGTGAGTAAACTTACCTGCAGTAGTTGTAGTTCTTATCTAGCAAATGTCAAAACACACAACTGTTTAAAATTCACTTTTGAGGTTTGTCTGTGCCTAACTCATTAGAAATTATATCCTTTTTATATTATTATTTTATATCATAATTTTTTTTCAATTTATTTTAATTATAATTTGAATAATAATATGATATTAATTATTTTACTATTGTTTGTTTTATTTTATTTTTTAAATACTTAAAATCATATAATAAATATAAAAATATTTTACCATAATTAGTTTTGATACTAATATAATAACAATTATAAATATTATTGTTGTTTTTGTATTGGCAGTAGCAAAAATTCACTTTTGAGGTTTCTTGTTATATATTTTTAATTTCAATATTTTAAAAAATGTTTTAAATATTTATTCAATGTATTAATTATAATTTTAATTATAACAGATTTACTAAATTATAAATAAAAATATAAAATGTTATATTTATATTTAATTATATATATATATATATATATATATGTGTGCTACTATAGTACTATTAATATTTATATATACTACAATACTATTATACAATTTATATGTATTACTATTATTAATACATTTAATACTATTAGTCTTAATAGTTATTTTTATTGTTTTTGTTGTAGCAGCATACACAGCTATTTCAAAATTCACTTCTGAGGTTTATCTGTATAATTTATTTAAAATAATACTATTTTATTATTTTTTTTATATAAATGTTTTCCAGTGTATATTCAATCATTTTAATTTTAGTTAATATTATACATTTTATAATAATTTTATTACTATTTAAGAAACAAATATTAAATATTTTATACAAAAAAATGTTTATAATTAAAATAACATTATTAGTCTTGACACTATTAATAATAATTATTGTTGTTGTTTTTGTCTGTAGTAGCATTAGCAGCAGCAATATCAGCTGCGGTACATATTTATTTTTATTACATGTATAAATAAACACTGTTTACACAGGTGAAGGAATCCCTCTTTAACTTTCATAAACGTTTTATTTTCTCTCTTTCTGAATCCAGTTGAGTTTTCTCCTGCTCTCCGCAGCTGCACGGCCGTCTACGCAGCGGGCTTCTCTCTCTCCCTCCCTCATGTGCGCTCAAAAGGTCAAGTAACGAGGGAGAAGAAGTGAAGGAGAAGTAACACGCAACAGCTGAGTGGGTGGGGAATGGGAGATGAGTGACAGCATGTTTGCCACTGCATAATGAGTGGTGCTCTTTCCGTAGTCCTTAACTGTGTCCATGCCCCCAGGTGCGCTCGGGCCCAGTGACGCTTCACCTTAACTCCAATCAGACTACACATCGGAAGTTCTTCAGTGAGGTGTGGCCGTCCAGAGATGCCACTTAGTGTTGGCATCCCCCTGGGGACGCCAGGATGTCTTTTCCAGTCATTTGTAGTGAGTAAATGAGACGCAGAGCTGACAATGTGTGAGTATATGTGCCCTGTTCTGACAAGAGGGTAAATCGCCAATGTCTACTGCTGCTCGCTTAAAACGTTGGATACATTATTTTTGTCTTGATTCAATTATGTACGTCCTTGCTAATCGGGTCTATGAAACATCACTGTCTACTACAAACATGCCTTGTCCCTTTAATATCCCTTTGGTTATTTTTTTTTTTTTTTAGTTTAAGATTATTATCTTGTGCATTTCTGGGATGCCTTTTTTGCAAAATGTATTTTTCATAAGTAAATATCATGCATATACTGTATATATTTTTGCACACTTTAACCCTATAAGGCCTACTTTATCATATTTGAAACAGAAATTTTGAAGCCCTCCAAATTATCAACATGATCAAAACTTTGCTGAAAAACCTGTTGTACACATGCCTTCTGTCATCTGATTGATAATTTATACTTTTTTTAGTAAAAGGCCTACTTTTTTTTTATACTAAACGCCTTTAGTATAATTCTAAAAAAAAGTCCCACTTCAGGTCATATTCATTTTTATTTAATTATTTATGTATTTGTTTGTTGCTGTAGAATCTTTTATGATTTTTTTGTAAAGAAATAGAATAACTTTTATATTATTATTAATATTATAGTAATATAGAGTGACTAATATTGTAGTCTGTTATACAAATATAAAGATCCCATTGATTTACATTACAAGCTATCAGAACCTTACTTTTTGGCCACGTAAATATCAGTAACTGCATCAAATTGCTAATTTTTGATTAGTTTGGGCCTCTGGATAAAATTGAGGTTTTTACTCCATATTCTGTCCATATCATACTATATGAGCCATAAAAGCCTGATGTATCAAATATGATACTCAACAAAAAACACATATGCAAAATTTAACTAGTCAAGTAAATTCTTTCGGCATGATTCACTTGATTTAACCATCATTTTTTACAGTGCAGTCACACACAGTTACTCTCTTTCTCTCGCTCTTATTTTTCATGCGAATGGAGTTTCTGCATTAGTGCGGCCCATCTGCACCCACTCTCTTTGATAGACAGGTGTACATGGATGCCACATCAGCTGCCAATACCTGGAGACAGTGATGTCACAATGGCTGGTCTCCCGGGAGACCCTGCTCTCTCATTCTGTTTTCACACATGAAAGAAGCCATTTCAGGTGACAGGAAATGGGGTGGGATAAAAGGAAAACATTTGGACTCCATGGTGCTCTGGGAAGCCCGAGGGTGCAGCTTTGATATCAAATGGATCCGCAGACATGATTAAACGCAGCAATCTGAAACCAGCACTATACTGGAGAACCAAATATGTGGCAATGGACAGCTAGTCATTCTCTCATACCTTGTTTGATTGAACACTCCTCTCCTTTTTATCTCCCTTTCAGTCATAAGAGAGTGGGACTTAAAGGGATAGACCCAAAAATGAAAATTCTGTCATTTTATTCATTTAACATTTTCCATGCAATTAAATGGGGAGCTTTAAAAGCTTTATTCATTCATTCATTCAATCAATCAATCATTCATAAATAAATAAATAAATGAAAAGAATGATTTAAGTGATATATTCAAAGTAATACTCAGTCAGTGATTTGAATTTAAGAAACAAATCAGTCAGATTCTTGAACTAATTATTTTCAAGGTTTGTGAACAACATCAGCTAATTCCTTAAACTGATCTGACTCAAGCAAATTATTAATTTACATACTTGACATCACTACTCTACTTATGAATGTGAAAATTAATATTCATTTTTGGGTGAATGATTTCTATTCATTTAAATAGATCATATATTTTTAATATGTGTATATAGGGAGAGAGAGACTATACAATGTTCACTTCTAAATTTGAAAATTAATTTTCACTTTTGGGTGAACTGTTCCTTTAATTTAAATTAATATAAAAAAATGCAACTTGCTATGCAACTACCAAAAAAAAAAAAAAAGTATAATCATGTATAAAGTTCTCTTTGTGGATTTTTTTCAAAAACTTCTTTGAAGTTAAATTTTTTTTTTTTGGAGGGGTATTAGCTGCATAATTGAGGCTGTGAATATTCATACTTGACATATTCATTCATGTTAATTAACTTACAGCAAGGCACAAGGGAGTTGAGTTATGAGGTAACAAAGAGACGTATTTAACAGTGAGATCTACCCCAGGAACAAACAGAGTCTCAGGCGTATGTGTGTATATGAGAGCATGTGTTGCTATGTTGCCTCCAGCACAGTGAGCTGAATTTTATCAGAGTGTCACCTGTGTGATTAGTAGAGGGCGAGAGAGACGGAAATAAAGAGAGAGACGGGAATATATATTTAGAGAGAGAGAGTAAATCAAAGACTCTGTCAAGCATAATCATAATCCATGCCCTACCATAACAACTGAAGATGCGATGATATCTCCGCATGGGCCTGTAAGGTCACTGTCATGTGTCAATCTCTAATTTCCATTACAGCGGATATCTTCCTCTTCCTCTGTGCCTCTGGATGTCTTCAAAATCTAAAGCAGATATGATATTAACCCTGCGCTAAGCGATTCGTATCTCTGGCGGTGTGTCGCCCTGAGGCTGAGTGGAATGACTGAAGTTATCAAAGAATGCTGCCACCTCCAGAGGACCCCAAAACTCTCTGATCGCTTAGCAACGCAGCCTACCTTTTTTCTGCCATCTACACACATGAACGTCTGTTAGAACCATCAGTACATGGATAGTAAGATGTTAGTTTTACTTCAAAACATCAAATTCATCTTAAGAATCTTGATCATAGAACGGGTTTTCAGAAGGTTACAAAATTAGTTGCTAAAAAAAAAAAAGGAAACGTGTTGTAAAAATGAAAAATAGTACGAAAAATGTCATATGTAACTTTATAATAACAACAACAACAACTATTTTTATTATTATTAAATAATTAAATAAATGAGTAAAAGTTTACCAAATATGAAATTATCACCATGAAATGAAAATCATATAATTAATCACATTTATTTTATTAAATTGACATCATAGTTTGTTTGTTTTTTTTTCAGGTTTTTAACAGTGCTTTTAATGGTGGGTAGTAATTAAAATAAGAAAAAGTAAATATAGTAAGAAATGTTTAAAGAATACTATTATAACTATTACTAATAATATTAATAAATATAAATGATACTTTTGCTGTTACTGTTTTTAATAGTACTCTTAATGTTGGATAAATTAAGAGAAAAGAAAATATAGTTGTTTTTTTGTACGTGAAAATATATAGCTGCCTTTATATTTTAGGAATGGGGTCCCTTTCCAGGGGATCATCATGTTTAGGGGTAAAAAAGAAGACTTGGAATATAGCTCACAAACCACAAAATAATCCATTTTGTATTCCTAAAAACAGATTTCAAGTGCCATGAGTGTGATTAAATGATGACAGCATTTTCATTTTAGGGTGAGAACTATCCCTTTAACATGTTCTTGAAATGTTCATAGATTACACAAATAGCATGACCAACATCTTAAAGGGGGATTATGCCCAAAAATGATCTAATTTCCCGAGCACAACATCTCAATAATCCAGGCCTATCCAGCCAGAAGAGCCATATGTACAGCTTTGTAGAGTAACACAGAGCTGTATGGAGCGATATAGAGCAGTATGGAGAGGTGCATAGAGAAATATAGGTTTCGAGAAGCGGTACAGAGTGAATTACAGACCTTTTTTGATTGGTGTTCAGTGGCACAGAAAGATGTAAAGCAGCGAAGAGTGGCGTGGAGTTGTTTAGAGCAGTGTATTGTGGTGTAGATCAGTGTAGTTTAGCACAGCTCCCTTCTCCAACTATCTGGAGCAGAGCGACAGACTGCCGGTCCCATGGGGCAGATTCTCTGGCATTCATCCACACTGTGAGCCTGCTGGAGGAAAGAAAATGGAGCTCTTTGGTAAAACAGAAACCCTCATTTTTTGCTGTTATCTCTTTTTTCGCAAATGCTTGTACCATTATTTTCCTGTTCTTCTTTTTGGATAGTAATAGGGCCCATAGATCTCCCACATTGGACGAAATTCCAAAATCAATTTTCTCTAATTATCATCCGTTCCTTTTTGTTTTCTTCTTTTATCTTGCCTAACATCCTTTTTCTACTCTTCATTTATTCTTGTTATCTGATCCTCCCCGGCTCCAATGTGTCTCTTTCTCGTTTAACTCTCTATTAAACTGTTAGCCTTTACCACAGCCTTAAAAAACCCATCTCTGTTCACTGACGTGTTAACGCTCCTCAGCACATCTCTGCGATGACTATGGCCACTGAATGGGGTGGAAGTAATGTTTTTTTGCAGCTGAAATCAGAAGCAGATGGATTCAGGATGGCTCAAATTAGCCTCTCTCTGGTGTTCTGCTGTTGCTAAGTAACAGTTGACAGACAGGGGGTGACAGGCCAGTGATGGCAGCGTTTGATGGCAATATGTCTTTGGCTCAATGGCTCCGAGCTAACATTGAAACAGTGCCTCATTTAAATCAGAGAGAGAGCAAGAGAGAGAGTCTGCGAGCAAGCAGATGAGCCAAACCTACCACACACATAGCCAAAATTTGTCACTCATGTCATATGTGAGAATACAATCATGTTGCCATAAGGACATCTGTTGTGTGCCAATGAAATATTTTGTTTTAAGGGCATTAACCCATCAGAATGTTGCCTTTCCCCTGCATTAGATCACATATTTGACTGTACTTTAATAAAGCTGTCAGGCTCACAGAGACCGTCAGGAAAAACAAAAGGGATAGAAAAATAAAGAAAAGCATGATTACAGAATAATCTCTACCAATTTTGTATCAACTATTATGTGTCATGTTTTCATTTGTAAAATTATTTTATTTTCCTTAAAGGGATAGTTCACCCAAAAATGATTTGATGTTTACCAAGATGTAGGTGACTTTGTTTCTTCAGTCGAACACAAACGAAGATTTTTAAATCAAACCGTTGCAGTCTGTCAGTCTTATAATGGAGGTGAATGGGAATCATGGCTTTGAGAGTAAAAAAAAACATACACAAACAAAACCAAATTAAACCCTGCGGCTCGTGACGATACATTGATGTGTAAAGACACGAAACGATCGGCCTGTGCAAGAAACTGAACAGTATTCATATATTCTTTTACCTCGGATGCACTGCAATGTCTGAACTGTCCTGAGCGCGTCCTCGACAGCCGGCGCGTGCTGTGTCTTCTTCTTCTTCTTGCTTTACGGCGGATCGTAGACTTATAAGTGCATTACCACCATCTCTCAAATGGACCATTGACACTCTATCTACATTCTCAATTAGGAGTGTTGGTAAGCAGATAAACATCAAATTTAAATTTGTGGGTGAACCCTTTAATAAAAAGCTTCAGTTTGTATAGAATTATAATTTTCCATGTAAACTGCTACATAAGGACTACAATGACTTGCTGATTCGTCAAGCATGTGAACTTGCATCCTTGGGGTTGTTGTAGTCTTTAGGTAGCAACTTGCTAGCAAAACACTGTTTTCTGTGTTTTTGTCTACGTTATGTTGTATGACAAAATGTTTGAGCATAGTGTCACAAATTTCACAGTTTAGGTCAAAACTTGATGCTTTAATATTATTTGGGCTAGTTCTACTCTGTTTCAAAAGTAGACTCACCTGCTCAGGCAACCTAACTCCATGTTTGTCCAACAAAATTGAAGCTGTTAGTTTGAAGTCACAAAATTGGGAGATGTTCAACCCAAAGCTTAGCACAGCCAATTTTTTTTTTTTTTTTTTGCAAGAAACAAAAAACAGCACTGCATTTTAAAAACATAAAAGGAAAATGGACAAAAGGAAAAACAAAAACAACAAGAGCATCTCAATCAGTAAGAAAAATATCATCATAAATCTTAAGAAACATATTTTTATTGTTATCAATGAGTTGAAGAGATTTAACAATAAGTGAAATCTCAGCAAGAACCTGAGCGAAACCTAATCAAACCTAGGCGAAATGTTGAGAAATTTGCTTTTGTGAGTAAAAATATATACAATGCAACATAAAGAAGTTAACAACAAGATCAATAGCATGGTCACTGCCAGAAAAATAAAAAAATATCTTTCAACTTAATTTTTAAATTATATTTTATAAAAGAAGACATATAACAACTTAAGTCCTCCCAAAGAGATTTTACCTCATTGCAATGGTAAAATAAATAAAACAATGGTTCTTCCTCAACTTTACAGAATACACATAAGTTAGAGAGATCAACAAAAGAAACATTTTGGGAGTTGGTAGGATAGACATTATGGGCCCTATCATACACCCGGCGCAAGGCGCAGCGCAAGTGTTTTTGCTAGTTTTATCCCGACGCAGTTCTCATTTTCCCGTCCTGCGCCGCGTTGTTTAAATAGCAAATGCATTTGCGCTCATTTGTGCGCCCATGGTCGTGGTGGTCTAAAAAAGAGGTTATATTTTTTCTTTGCTATTTAAAGAGCGCGTTAGTAATATGCGCCTATATGCGGGTGCACAAGGCGTGTACACTTTGCTTATTACACACACAGGGACGCGCAGCAGCACACAAACGTTTTTAAAAATGAAAAATTACATTCTGCCATGCAAATAGTGAACCTGCCATGGCGCGAGCGCAACTGGCTTTTAAAGGGGATGGGAGATGACTCTGATTGGTTTATTGCACGTTACGCCCAAAAAACACCCATTACTCATTAAGAGATTAGGGACAACCCGTTTAGACCAAGCGCCTGGGCGCGCCGACGGTTTTCCCGTCATTAAACTAGCAAAAGTGGATTCGGACACGCCCTGAGTGCACATGCGCCATGGCTTTAGACCATGCGCTTAGATCGTTAAAATACGGCCCTATGCATCTTAAAGTGTAGCTCTCTTATTTTATTAGAAATGCAAAATTCTTCGGGGAGTAACCATGCTTTCTTCCAGTGAATACTATGAAAAAGATTTTTCCAGAAAAATTTACATCTAGGGGATGTATAGCCCAATGAATTATGTAACACTCGCTTTATATGTTTACTGTCACATTTCAAATCAAGAAGACAAACTCCATCCAATAAAAGTTTTGGCATAATTGTTTTTCTCTCATTACAGCAAAGGTATGTTTCAAATAAGTGTACATAACTTGGAGAGTGAAGGTTCTAGCTCGCAGAGGACGATATACTAAGTCATAAATTCTTCATACTCAAGTATAGTACCATCATTTTTAAATAAATCCAAAACAAAAACAATACCTCTATCACACCGCTTGCCCATGAAAAGAGATTTGCCACAGATTAAGATATTCAGATTATTCCAAATCATTTTTTGTGGGGTGAAAAGTTGTGCACGTAATACAATTTCCAAGCAAGTAAAGCTTGTTGGTGAAATTTAGAGAGAAGAATTGGTAATTTACAAGGGGTGAAATAGCATTTTAAAAGAAAATCTAAGCCGCCTAATCTACTAAATATGACTTTGGCGCTTCGCTCAGCCAATTCGTTCTGCCGGAAGTGTGCGATGACGTATGTGTTTGCGCGCATCGAGTACAAACCCAAGCGGCAACCTCCCGCTCTCTCTCATGGTTTCAGCAACCTGCTCCCGCCTCTTTGCCCATTTTCGATTATCCGGGGGTGACGCGCGGTGACGCGCTGCCAAGATGGCGACGGCCCGCTCCGCCCACTTTGAGCTTCAAAAACGCTCTTCGGAAATCTACGAGTGACGTCACGGACACTACGTCCATGATTTTATACAGTACAAACCCATCTCTCTAGCGTCCAAAATTACAGTGCAGGAGCCAGTGAGTAGGAAGTGTCAAGGGAAGCTGCGATAAACAGAAGTAATTCTCAGAACTTTACATGTACCTACTGAGGTAAACATTTCATTTCTCATCAGAGAACTCACTGGTAAACTTTCATTTCTGACTGGAAGTTGCTGGAGTTTGACAGTTTGACAAAACAAACACGTGACAAATAGTAGGATCTCTGTTTCGTTCTGCGTTGCATTTTTACAGTTTATGTTTTATAAAATGAGTATGTTTAATGTTTCAATTCATGTTATGAAACAAGTTTTATTTACGATTTATTCCATGACGGCAAAGCCAAAACAGCTTACAGTGACATGGTTAAATAGGAATTTCAGATACTGTCACATTTCAGTTTTTCAGCTGTTAGACAGTGACAACCCACATACAGACTGGCAAAGAACCCTTATATTTATAAAGACATTGAGCAGAATTATGGATTTTTGTGTATTTATAGCAATTATTAATATAGGTTCATGTAAATCGTTTATTGTTAATTCCTGTTCAATCATAAATTCAATTTATAAAACTAGAAATGTTAAAAAATGTATTAGTATATGTAGAAATTAATATTAACCTAAATAAAAAAAATGCTATGAAAGTGTTGTTTGTTGTTAATTTTGCACGGATTAATAATGGTATGCAAGTTTAGAACAACATGAGTGTAAAAAATACAGAAGAGTACATTTTGACAGAATTGTCATTTTTGGGTGAACTACTCCTTTACCCCTCAAGTTCCACATTTTCCTTGTAGAGTTTGAAAACTTTTTTTTTTCATTGTCAAGACTTGAATAAATTGAATATTTTTGTAAGGTGCTGCAATCATATGTTCCCTCATAAAATCTGTTTTATTTTATTTTGATGTACAGTGCATTGTTTATTATATTCTGTACAAGTATGGATATGCCATTCTAGCAATATAAAAAGAGAGGGCCTGATAGAGACGAGATAAAGGGAATAAGAAAGAAGCTCAGGCACAGTATTAGCTAGAGAAGGTTTATTATTCTCTGCAGCACTCAATCAAACATTGGCCCTATGAACAGAGAGTAATGCTAGAGAATCAACCTCAGGGCTTCTGTCTGTCTCTCTCTCTCTGTCTCTCTGTCTCGCTCTCTCTCTTTTATTCCTTACAGTGTGTGAGTGGTATCCATCTGTCAACTGTCAGTGCCAGTGAGAGATATCCAGAGCTGTCACATCTTGTCAGCACTCTGAGCTGACGCCTTTTGCAGCTGCCTGGCCAACACACACACACACACACACACCGTCCCCAATGATGGCCTGCATGCAGGCGCACTAAATGGGGAAATAATGTGGCTGAAAGAAAGAAAGCAGATAAAAGCCGTATAAAAAAAAAATCGTGAGCCGGAAGAGGGATGGCAGGAGCAGACAGATTGTACAGAGGGACGATGAGTCAGATGCAGGCTGTAGAACTCTGTGGATGAGAGACTGAGTTGGAGAACCATCAAAGTGCCGTGGACGGGGGGTTAGACGAGGGGCAGTGGGCATCCGGGCAGCGTGAGGAGGATTAACACAGAGAAAAGCTCAGAGATGGCTGTATCAATGGCCATGAGATGAAAGGGACGAGTAGATATATGACAAATATATAGCCTGTCCCTCTTCAACACACATTGGTCGTCCGTTGCTCCTTCAGTCTGCAGATTAATGTTCTTTATAGAGTTTATAAGACCCGCGTGACTTTGCCGTTAGTTTGAATTGCTGTTAAATGGCTTGATGTAGCTATTTGGCTCTTGTCCCAGCTCTTAAAAATGATCTCCTTCTCCTTGTCTAGTTTCAATCATTAGTGAAGATCTTCATAAGGTCTGGGTAAATAAAAGCAAGACAGCTTCGGCTCCTTCAAAACCATTGTCGTTTTCCAGCGTCTAAAGACGAGGGAGGAAAGGATCATTTTGAATTTTTGAAAAGCGCCAGTTGAGTGTTGAGGGATCAGAGCAGGACATTCCCACCTGACTTCCTGTCTTGATTTCACTCAGCAGGAAGCAAGAAGTCAGGTGTAGCTGGGGGAAACAAACTACAGCTTATGTTTGAGATGTCCATCTCTGGGGCCCAGATTTGAATGATTAGTTCACCCAAAACTTAACATCCTGGCATGATTTACTCACCCTTATGTTGGACTGAACCTGTATACTTTTTTTTTTTTTCATG
>NW_015540880.1:27606-101923 GCF_001515605.1 Sinocyclocheilus anshuiensis | reverse complement strand
CAGCAGGAAGCAAGAAGTCAGGTGTAGCTGGGGGAAACAAACTACAGCTTATGTTTGAGATGTCCATCTCTGGGGCCCAGATTTGAATGATTAGTTCACCCAAAACTTAACATCCTGGCATGATTTACTCACCCTTATGTTGGACTGAACCTGTATACTTTTTTTTTTTTCATGTTAAATAGAGAGTTGTTTGTCTAGATTCTTCAAGTGGAACAATATGAGTTTACATTATGATAGTATGTTCATTTAGAGGTAAACTCAAAATAAAAATCTCTTTGACACTGAAAGACTAAAGACAGAGGGTCAGGTGTTTAAATTATGTCTTCCCTATCTGACATAATATAATGATGAAAAGTACTGTGATGCAGAAAATGAGTGTGTGTGAGAAAGAGAGATAATTAAAGATTGAGAGATGACGTTGATGCATATGTGAGTTTTGTAGCACTTGACAGTTTCCGCATTTGCATCTGCCGCCTCAGCAAAACTGATCTTCACCACTTACTCTTCAGAGTAAGGTGTGTGTGTGTGTGTGTGTGTGTGTGTGTGTGTGTGTGTGTGTCTTACACTGGCAAATGTATGGTTGTACTTGATATTAAGGAATTAGATCACCCTAAAATTAAAGTACTGTCATCATTAAATCCCCTATATCATATGGCTTCGGAAGACTTCCGAACTTCCGAAGAGGTTCACAACTTTTATGGCGCTTTTTTTCCTCTTTGGTATTTGGTTTTTTAAACCACTATCCATTTTCTTTGTATGTAAATGCAAAAACAGCAGCTCAGACATTCTGCAAAATTTCTCCTTTTATGCTCCACAGAAGAAGGTGTGTAATATCATGACGGTGAGTATATGATGACAGGATTTTCAATTGTGAGTGAACTATACCTTTAAGGTTTCTGAAGATTAAACGTGATGTTTTGTGAAATTTAAAGTTAAAAAGTAATTATTTTAGCAATTGTGAGAATTGGAAAGTAGTAAACTTGTTGTTTGTGTGGATTGTAGGTGGAATAATATGTAATTGTGTTCATTTTCTTACAGGTTCACTACTTTTATGGTGCTTTTGTCCTTTTTGGTGTTTTTCATTTAAAATCACCATCCACTTTCATTGTATGTAAATGAAAAAGCTCAGATGTTCTGCAGAATTTCTCCTTTTGTGCTCCACAAGAAGAAGAAAAAAAGTCATAAAGGTTTAAAATGACATTAGGGTAAGTAAATAATGACAGTATTTTCATTTTTAAGTGAACTATCATTAAGGTTTTTGAAGTTTAAACTATACATTTTGTGAAAGTTAAAGCTAAAGAGTCCATACAAAAATAGTAAAGATATGGTTTGAGTGTTTTGTACATGGAGTAATGTGTGATTGTCCACCTTTTCTTACAGGTTCACTACTTTTATGTTGCTGTTTTTCTTTTTTGGTGCTTGGCATTTAAAATCACCATCCACTTTCATTTTATGTAAAACAGCTGCTCGGACGTTCTGCAAAATTTCTCCTTGTATTACACAAAAGAAGAAAGTCATATAGATTTGGAATGACATAAAGGTGAGTAAATAATGACAGTATTTTCATCTTTGAGTGAACCATCCCTTTAAGGTTTCTAAAGATTTAACATGATGTTTTTTTGAGAGTTAGAAAGTCTGCAAGAAAGTAGTGTAGATGTTGTTTGTGTGGTTTGTACATGGAATAATGTGTAATTGTGCACACTTTCTTTCAGGTTCACACAGAAGCACCAGGAGGGATCTGAAGCCCATGCAACACAGACACCTCAACCGAATGTAAAACAAACACACTCGATTTCACTCTTCAAAAAGACATTCACCACCTTCAAAGCCTTACGACGAAAGCGGAGTGTAACGCTCCAAAACACAGGCAACAAACAACTCGTTTATATATTCTCCTAATTCCTCTCCGACGGGCCTCAATGTCTTTCTTCAGCAACAGACTGTTGGGGATCACGGCTTCAACGTTGTGGTTTTAAGACTCCGCCGTCTCCCCTCCCCGCTCCTCCGTATCTCTGTGATAAATGCCAGAGCAAATTCAAAGCCAAACAAACACGGATTCAAAGAAAGATTTTTGTGGCAACTTAAGGAAAGCGCGCGTTCGTGACAACGTATCGCCGGGGAGTTTGTTCAGTCTGTGCTCGCTCAGATAGACCCTGGCTGCTCATCTTGAGCAGGGAAGTGCATTTGCTTGATTATCATTAAAAAAAGAGAGATGATGTCTTCAGAAGTCAGTGGGGATATTTATCAGACTCGCAGAGACGTGATGGCGTGTCTCTTCTAATAGAACAGCCTCAAGGCTCTGGGCCTGTGTGCGCAGGTTGTGATCCCATGAGAAGTGAATAAGTAAAGCGCTGACTGATCATATGTATTTACTTCATGCTCGCCTTTTGTCCTGTAATGAATATCTATGAATGAAGCGGCAAATGTGGATGGGTAACATATGCTATTAGATGGCATACTTATTCAAATGAATATTTCTGCAACATAAAGTGGTGTAGACTAAATGACACAACAGATAAGGCTTTTAACATTTACCATTATAAACCATAGTTCATACCAAAATAAAATACTAAATTCATAATAAATTACTAAAGGATCTCTTTCAGCAAAACTCAGACATCTTTGTCAGGCCAAAGAGGATGCCTACAGGAGTGAGTGGCGACAGAATCTTGTACAATCAGGCCAGGAACACACTGACAAAGGAGATCAGAGTGGCTAAGAAAAACTACTCTAAAAAGCTGGAAAAACAGTTCTCAGCCAACGACCCTGCTTCAGTGTGGAAATGCCTGAAAGACATTACAAACTACAAGATGCAATCCCCCAGCACTGAGGCGAATCAAAAACTTGCTGAAGACCTGAATGAGTTTTACTGTAGATTTGAAACTCTCAGTCTCACACCCCACACCCGTTCTGACCATCTCTCTGCACACACATTAACACCTCAACCCCGCTCTCCCCCCTCCTGCACTTTGGATCAATGAAGATAATGTGCGTCAGGTCTTCAGGAAACAAAAGAGAAGGAACGCACCAGGCCCAGACCAAATGCCCCACCATCATCCCCATTCCAAAGAAACCCAAAATCACAAGACTGAATGACTATAGACCACCTGCAGTTTGCTTACAGAGCAAACAGGTCCGTGGACTTCATCCTGTAGCATCTGGACAAATCGGGGACGTATGTGAGGATCCTGTTTGTGGACTTCAGTTCGGCCTTCAACACCATCATCCCAACACTCATCCAGACCAAACTAACCAGGCTCTCTGTTCCAACTCTATCTGTCAGTGGATCACCAGCTTTATGACAGATAGGCAACAGCTAGTGAGACTGGGGAAACTCATGTCAAACAGCCACACCAGCACTGGTGCCCCTCAGGGATGCGTTTTCTCACCATTGCTCTTCTCCCTGTACACCAACGACTGCACCTCTACTGACCCCTCTGTCAAGCTTCTGAAGTTTGCGGATGACACTACAGTCATCGGCCTCATCCAGGGCAAGTCTGCTTACAGACAAGAGGTTGAGCAGCTGGCTGTCTGGTGCAGTCTTAATGACCTGGAGCTTAACACACTCAAAACTGGAGATGATCATGGACTTCAGGAGAACCCCCCCACAGCACTCCCCCCACTCACTGAACAGCACTGTGGCTGCAGTAGAGTCATTCAGGTTCCTGGGCACCACCATCTCTCAGGACCTGAAGTGGGACAATCACACTGACTCCATTGTTAAGAAGGCCCAACAAAGCTTTTACTTCCTTCACCATCTAAGGAAGTTCAACTTGCCACAAGAGCTGCTCACAAAATCAGATATCAGAAGACTACAGAGGACGGTTCGGACTACTGAAAGGATTATTTTTGCTCTCCTGCTGACCCTTCAAGAACTGTATATATCCAGAGAGAGGAAAAGGGCTCAGAAATCCAAGCCATCTCCTTCTTGAACTTTTGCCTTATATATATATTTGATACCACCCATCTTAGACCCTACACCTTACTCTATTCCATCTATAGATAGCACACCTGTACATACAATTTTTGGCTATTTTTGTTTTTATACACACACACACACACACACACACACACACAGACACACACACACACACACACACACACACACTCAGCATATATGTGTGTGTGTGTGTGTGTGTGTATTTTTTAACTTCCCACAGTTTTAATGTATACAAAAAAGTGTGAATACCATGGTTATTTTCCTTTACCATGGTAAAAGGTTTGTTTGGGGCTAAATTTAAGATCACATGTTTGTGAATGAGAAATTAATTTATAATGATGTAATCAAAGTTAGCAAGATTTACAACGATTCATTTTTTATTATGAGGTGTGTTCTCTTGCAGACTAGATTGTGAAAGCACCATAAATCACTCTATTTTTATGGGTGTATATATATATATATAATTTTTTTCTCCACAACATACTTTTACTACTGCTTGCTCAAACTTCATACAAAACAAAAGGAAAAACAACATGACTTGTTATCAGTTTTTATTCAAAATCCCATACCTGTCTGAAAGCAAATGTTCAGACAAGAAAGAGAAGCTCACAAAGACGGAGAGGAGGGAGCGCCGCAGGAAAGTTCCACATGCAATCTTTTTTGTTTGTTTGCGAGTGTAAATGCAGTTGTGATGAAATATTGATGCTCCCTTCCAAACTGTCTTGTAAGTCATCTCCGTTCTTTCAGGCTTTCCATCTGTAGCACCTGAGGAAGAGGACGGGAACGCCGGGCTGTCAGGAGAGATGAGCTCATGCTCTCTGCGGCAGGCTGTCAAATGCGACACATCCACTTCAAGAACAGACACAAGAGCAAACTTCCGCTACTCCTCGATCTTTGTCTCTTTCTCTATCTGTGCCATTATCTTTCTTTCTTTCTTTATCTGTTTTTCTCCTTTACACTTCCTGTAGGAATTGTAGGATAGCTATGGCAGACTTGTGCATCATGACCTATGGAAAAAGAAGCATCCATCATTTGTAGGTAATGAACATTTTTAATTGAAGTGACTCATCAAAAACATTTCACCTCGCTCATTAAGGCACAAACAGTTTCATAGGATGGGGGCATCGTGCCCCAGGTGTTCTCATTTTAATTTAGTTTAAACATGTACTAAAACTAAAACTGAAATAAAAAATAATAAAATAAAATAAAAATGACAAACACAACAAAATAAAAAAGGTAAAATTACAATGAAAACTAAAAATCTAATGCAAAATATTAATAAAACGATAAATCTCAGTGATACTAAAATAGCATTATATTATATATTATATTATTAAGGATATTTAGGTATATTATTGTTATTATTAATATTTTGCTTGGGGGGTTGGTATGACACTATGGAAAGTAAATGATCTGTGGAAAGTGTGACTCATTTGGCCTTATTCAATTTCGATTTATCTAAAAGAGTGATTTCTGCCATAGTATTTTACCTGATTTATTTATTTGCCTGCAACCTTTTTTTTTTTTTTGAAGATGCAAGTAATTTTTTTTAAGTAAATTAATTTAAAATGGACAAAGATGAATGTGCATGAAGCTTCTGAAAAGTGTCAGATGAGGAATGAAATTGTCATTGATCTTTTAGGAGTTAATTGTAAATTATAAATGAAAACATACTGTAACTTTCAGAAAAAGACCATTTATTGAAACTAAGCTGCAAAAACATCTCTTTCTGATCTTCCAGTCACATTTGTTGCAGTCTTCAGGATATTCAGGACAGAAGAAATAAAGACATACACATTTGAAACAATATAATGGTGAGTAAATCTTGTCCATTTTAAAATAAGAACTAAATATGTATTTTCAGTATATATGCTGATTCAAATATAAATGAATGAGAAACAGGAACAAAAAAAGGCATACTTGTTCACATACTTCAGCTCTCCTGACATCTCTATTTTCTTTGTTTGTGTTCTCCGTTATATTACTGTCGACTATCATTTGCAAAGTGTTGTCTGGCATTTGTGCTTTTCTCGATTGGCTTTGCATGCTTGGCTAGCTGCGCTTGAACCTCTCAGCAGAAGAGACCTAGGCCTTTTTTAATAAGGTCCCTCATGAGAAATCTTCCTCATCTGAGCAGGAGCATGTCTAGAGGGCAGTTAAAGAAGAGAAATAGAAGAGGTAACAGAAATAAAAAGATGAGGAGATAGACAGAAAAGAGGAGAGACTGATGAGGGAAGGGGAAGAACGTGATGCGTGATTGAGTTTGTGCAATCTGCCTCTATGAGAGGTGAGAGCTGCTCTATCGGGACAGGAAAAGGCATTCAGAGTGTGACATGTTTGTCACGGTGGGCGACATTGGCATCTGTCACGCAACCTTTGGCAACACTTGCAATAACCCTCTCTGTTCCAGAAGTACGAGACAAAAAGAGACTTTGAAAATGAGAGAGATTTGCAGAGTACTGCAGGTGTAGTGCACAAGTTCAAGGGCTGCAGTGCTCACAGGGACACAGGTCTGAATCCAACCTGCCCTGTCTGAATAAATCCACGCGCAAAACCTCAAAATCTGAAAATAAATAAGTAAATAAAAAACGTTAGAGTAAAAAAAGAGATTCCCCTTGCTTTTGCATTTCCCAATTCTGTGGTATTCACATTTGGCACTTTGTGTTCCTGAATAGGACAAAAGAATCAAAATGATCTTCCTTTCCTAATTCATGAAAATGGAGAGGGGGAGGAGGGCTCCTGTCAGGAGGGAGACATGGAGCGCTGGTCAGTATATCAGGGAGTTTTAATTAACAGCTCAGTGATGAGGATTGAAACAGCCCTCATGCCGTTTACCACTCTACGGGACCAGATCAAACCAAATTCACCGCAGCGGGGTTGGGTTAGTAAGTCTGAGAGTATTTGAGTGTTTAGAATGTACCATCTTCAATATATTGGTTATAATCATAAGACATTGTCCATGCCTGATTTAGAATTATTATTATTGTTGTTCATAATCAGTAATAAAGTAACAACTTGCATAATCATAAATAAGGATTGATATTATTATTCATAATTTGACTCTTAATTTGTTTATATTATTATTATTATTATTATTATTATTATTATTATTAATAATAATAACAATAATAGTAATAGTAGTAGTTTAATTATTATATTAATAATAATAATAGGACTGTAGTAGTTGTTTTATTTGTTTATATCATCATCATCATCATCATCATCATCATTATTATTATTATTATTATCATATTCATAATAATCATAGTTTGAACAACAAAAACTACAATTAGTGTATCCAGAAAGAATCATAGTAAAATGAATAATCATACTTTAGTTGTAGTTTTATTTATTCCAAGTATTATTATTTTTTATTATTATTATTATTATTGTTGTTGTTAAAGGAATACTTCACCCAAAAATGAAAATGTGATGTTTATCCCAGGGCATAGTAGTACACTATTATGTGTCCAGTCATCCTAAATGGTTTAAAAAGTAAATAACGCCACCTCCCTTGACATCTCTTTCTCTCTCTCTCTCTGATGAACAGCTCCACTCAGCCATCTATTAAAGACTGGCACTGAAATCAGGAGCATTTGCATATGGTAATTATTCTGTGAATCAGGCTACCTTTATTACTACCACAGAAATCTACTGTCAGCAGACACACATACATCACTGCATCAAGGACATACAGTATGTGTATCTCTTCATTAGTGCACGGTCTAGAAGAGAAGGATGGAGGAGACACATACATACACTCATACTTACAGTACATTGTATCGTAATACACATGTTTGTTTATTTATTGGGAGATTTGTAGTGCCACTAGAATTATTATTGCATTCTTGAATGCAGTCTTCAAATGTCTGTCATTAAGAAGATGTTTTCTTATCCAAAGCTGTACTTGTGTGCTTGATGCACATTTAATAAGCAATACGATTCAAGAGGCTGTGATATGTTGTAAATATAGTCAATGTAAATGGCCTGCAACCCCTTCAGCCATGACTATATTCACAATAGAGCACAGCTGGGTCTTATGCTTTTATAAAACGTTTACTAGAATATAAAAATTTTGGACACAAATTGTACCAAAACCTGCTAGAATAGTTCAGACAAAAATTAAAATTTGCTGAAAACTTACTCACCCTCCAGCCATCCAAGATGTAAATTATCGGAACAGATTTTGAGAAATGTAGCATTACATTCACCAATGGATCCTCTGCAGTGAATGGGTGCCATCAGAATGAGAGTCCAAACAGCTGATAAAAACATCACTATAATCCACAAGTTATCCACACGACTCCACTCCATCAGTTAACATATTGTGAAGCGAAATGCTGCATGTTTGTAATATACAAATCCATCATTAATAACATGTTTTTAACTTTAAACCATTGCTTCTGGCTAAAATTATGAACTAAATATGATGGATGAACTATTCCTTCAAATAACTGACCATCAGACAGTTTACACCAGTGTAATGATGTGGTCAAACACACAGCAGTGCATTTCTATAGGAACTGTTCACTGTGCATAAATCACATACGTACACATACATGCAAACGGATGTATTTGCAGTCATTGTCACTAATGGTGTTTGCTGTGTGTGCCCTGGAGACGGTCTGATCATTTACTGACAACATCATTATCCAGAGCTTATTGATCCTGTCATACTGCTGGGAACAATAGCACACACACACACACACACAGTCACTGCTTCGCTTTAATTAATAATTAAAGCGACACTGTTCATTTCAGAAATTGTCAGTAAACATCTTGATGTTTTTATTGTCATCAGTGTTAAACACAATCATTACAGACATTCAAGCCAAGACACAATATTGTATATTCTGCTGTGACTTATATTGCGAAATCTGTCAATATCAGCAAAAGTCAGGTTGTCTGCATTGTTGTGTGACCATCAAATCACTGGCCTGCGGTGACAATCCATTCAAGTTTCATGCAATGAAAGCATTTGTCAGAAAGCATCATTTAGAGAAAGCTGTTTCATAGATTTTTGTTTTGTCGTGTTGTCTGTGTCATTTGAAGCTTCAATAATAATTTAATATAATGAAAGTTCAATTTATGTAAGGCATAATGTACAGTCATTCAGTTATTACAAAATAAACCCAGACAGGGTGATCAGAGCCATGCAATACTCACATGTCAATATTCACTGAGAAGACATAACATTATTGTGGCAGAGAAGTAAGGCATTGAATCAACAAAAAGTATATAAAAAAAAATCACTTTATTGTTGGCATCCCAAGATGTCCTAAGATAAAAAAGTTGTGTGTTTGTGTGTGGTTTAGCAAGGTGTGTTGTCTGTAATATGTTGTTTGTAACTCAGTTTGATTAAATTAAATTAATTTATATTAGGAATTTTTTTAATATAATTAATTGTACAAAATGAAGCATTACATGTATTTCTAACATTAAATAGTCAACATAATTATAATGGTTATTAGTTAAGAGTGTAGCTCAGTGATTCCCTTAAGATTTTATGCTTTTATTCATTTAGAAGCATATAATATGCAACAGCAGTAACGTAACAGCTGTTTGGTTTTCAGCTCGTAAAGGAGGCACACATGCACTCGTCTCCAGGGTAACACCATGGACTTATTATGGGATTGCGTTGCTTTAGAGTCTGTCCTGAATCCTGTATTGCCTCAGCGTTGTCGCTTGAAACCTGCGCTCATGGGACTCCAGTCCAGTAGTCTTCCTATTAATACACACCAGAGAGTTTTACTAACATTCATTTACTTTCTCTCTCTGTCTCATTCTGCCTATTCCACCTAGACTTGTATCTTTAGGATTGAGAAGCTCTCTCTATGAATATATTCTCCTATATTGGTATTCTGCTCCGTCTGCTATTACTGTAACACATTTTTAGTAATATTATTTGAAAGATAATGTAAAAGTACTTAATTTATAAACCTGTTAATTGGTTAATGGTAAAACAATTTTATATTTAACAAGTGAATACATATGTGAACCTGTACATTGTTAGGCACCAAATTAAATGTGATGTGTAAGGCTTTTCTTGGTTAAGTTTCTTACTTTTCTTATCACCTATGTACATTTGGGATGCATATTCATTATTGTTAAAAAGTTTGGGGTCGGTAGATTTTTAAAAGAAGGCTCATGCTCATCAATGCTGCATTTATTTGATCAAAAATACAGTTAAAACTGTGATGTTGTGAAATATTATTGCTATTCATAAAATAACTGTTCTTTTTAGTATATTTTAAAATGTAATTTGTTCCTGTGATGCAAAGCTGAATTTTCAGCAGTCATTACTCCAGTCTTCAGTGTCACATGATCCTTCAGAAATCATTCTAATATGCTGATTTGCTGCTCAAGAAACATTTATTTTTATTATCAGTGTTGAAAACAGTTGTGCTGCTTTATATTTTTTGTGGAAACCATGATTTTTTTTTTCAGGATTCTTTCAAGAATAGAAAGTTCAAAAGAACAGCGTTTACTTGAAATAGAACGACCAGTTTTGATCAAATTTATAATGCATTGCAGCTATTTATTGTTCCACTAATTTATGGAGGAATCAGTTTATCAGTATATTTAAAATTACAAAGCAGTAGTTCAAGTAGGTTTGTAAATTAACATTATATAAATTATATTACAATGTCATCACATTTTTTTTGTGCAGTCTTGTGTTTGTGTGCAGTCTCTCGTCCTCTCTCTTCACTCTCTGTCAATGTTTTTTATTTTATTTTTTTATCTGTCCTCATTCATTTGCACACTCTTGTTCATGCTCCATCTATCCTCTTTCCTTGCACTCCGTTTGTTCTTGGATCTCTCTCTCGTTCTCTTTCTCTCTCCTCTAAATGGGAGAGTGGAGAGCTCATGGCCTATATAGAAATCCCAGTGGGAGTGTATGAATCGCAGATCCTCTCCGAGTAGCTGTTTTGTCATGTTTTATATCATTCAACTAATAAAAGGCAACTCCGTTTACTAACGACCCAGCGTCCCATAAGAGCATTGTTCTAAATGTACTGCAAACAGTTGTTTGCTTCAGAACATGTTCTGTCTTTCCCCCAATTTCCCCTTCTTTGCGCAATTTGCAGTCACGCTCTCTTTCTTTGTCTTGCTCCCTGATTTTCTCTCTCTTTAAAGTGCAGTACTGAGATAAAGTGTAATTGAAGAGTACTGAGCTACCATCCTGCCAGATGAGGAGATTTGGCTCTGGAGAAAGAGATCTTTAGAAACATGCTCTTTTGCAGTGGAATTATCTTGTCTTTTAGTATGTACAACTGTTGTGTGAGTTTTGTGCTGTTTCCTGATTGGCCGGTTTTTCAATCCTCCAGGGCATGGTCAAGATCCGCTTTCTGAAATGGGCTATGATGTCGTTTGCCCTACAGACTACATTCATATGACACGTCTGATTATTTGCAAAGCAACAATCCGAAGTGAAATCTTTCTGAAAGATGTTAAACAATATTCCGTCATTCAGAGAGGAAAATTGTCTTGCTCTTTCATGGCTGAGGAGATGTAATGGAGTTCTCAGTTATTTTTACTTTGAGCTTGCAGTTTGTTTCAGATGTTTTTCCTATTTTATATGCATATTGATATATGTACGCTACCTTTCCAAAGTTTGGGGTCACTAAGATTTTATTTTTTTTTTTAAATCAGCAAGGATGCATTAAATTGATCAAAAAAGTTCATTATAAAAGCTTTCTATTCATCAAAGAATCCTGAAAAATCTATCACTGTTTCCACATAAACAGCACAACTGTTTTCAGCAATAATAAGAAATGTTTCTTGAGCAGCACATCAGCCCTGAAGACTGAAGTAATGGTTGCTGAAAATTCAGCTTTGCCATCACTGGAATAAATTACATTTTAAAATGTATTCAAATAGAAAACAATTATTTTAATAATATTTTACAATATTACTTTTTTTTTTTTTTTTACTGTATTTTTGATTAAATAAATGCAATCTTGGTGAGCATGAGACTTCTTTTGAATTATTTAAAAAAATCTTACTGACCCTAAACTTTTGAACGTTAGTGTATATATTTGTATATCACCTATAAAAGCTTAGTTCTGGTAAATAATTTATACTTAACTTTGAATGGCAGGTGTTCTGTCTTTACTTGGGCACTGACAATAGTACAAATCAAAAATATTTAATTTTTCCACTTTTTGCACTTATGCCTCTTTAAAAAATTCTATTCTATTTTATCTTTTCTACGGATATCCTGTTCGGGCCTTTTCTTTCCATGAATGCGGAGTCTATGAGATTGAATTGCTGTTTATGAGAGACTATTGAGATATTAAAGCGATTATGAGATAAGTTAGAGTGATTCTGTCGCAGCGATTCAGCATTGAATTGCTTGAACTAACAGCTCTATCCTCCTCAGAATTCAAGGGAATTTACTTAAGGACACAGAGAGATAGACAAAAAATAAGAGACCAGAGGAGAAAGAGGGAGAGTTTAGATGCAACCCGATCAATACGTCAGTCAAAGGCAGCTTTGATTGATTTTTGTGTGTGTGTGTGTGTGTGTGTGCGTGCACTAAAATGTGAGGGAATGCATACAAAAGCACAAAAACTAGGTGGAATTTCTCAGAACCTCAAATGCCCTCCTAATCCACTTAACCCTACACCGACTGAACAGAGAAAATCTCACAAGACCCTTAAACGGAGAGTCTCTCTGCAAACATGGTTTCCACACCTGTCTCCATTTCCATTTGAACCAGGTGTGGGATAAAATCGGTGCTTCTCTGTCCAAGTGACCCTGAGCTTCTCTCCTGTCTCAGCGGTGGTTTTAAAGAGAGCTCCGAGAGCTTTATTGCTAAGTGGGCCTCGGCAAACACTAAAGTGGCCGGTGACTGTGTTTAACAGCACCACTAAGAACAGACAGACCGATCGATACGGTGAGGGAACAGGAGAAAAGGAGATGTGTAGTTAGTGCATGACTCTACTGCGGTGTCGGCAAATCTTAAACACACCTATCCCTCTCTCATCCTATTATTCTTTAATACACCTGACTCTGCTACAATTAAACCAAACCCTCTCAGGGCATATTGCACATTGACCGTAAAACTGAAGATGCCAACATTTCTTTACCTTTGATTTGCAATCAGACATATCTTATATCACCTTATAAATGCAGACAGTTCTTCCTAATTCGGGATACTGTGCTTTTGTCACGGGTTCGGCAAATCTTAAACACACCTATCCCTCTCTCATCCTATTATTCTTTAATA
The DNA here is from genome assembly GCF_001515605.1 of Sinocyclocheilus anshuiensis. NCBI lineage: Eukaryota > Metazoa > Chordata > Actinopteri > Cypriniformes > Cyprinidae > Sinocyclocheilus > Sinocyclocheilus anshuiensis. The sequence continues at coordinate 88,751 of NW_015540880.1, read as the reverse complement.
CACCTGACTCTGCTACAATTAAACCAAACCCTCTCAGGGCATATTGCGCATTGACCGTAAAACTGAAGATGCCAACATTTCTTTACGTTTGATTTGCAATCAGACATATCCTATATCACCTTATAAATGCAGACAGTTCTTTCCTAATTCGGGATACTGTGCTTTTGTCACGGGTGCACTGCTGAGCGGACTGAGGAGCAAGGAACGGAGAGAGACGAGGAGTACATTAATCCAAATGGGTTTAATTAACACAAAGGACCACTCACGCTATACATGACATGAACAATACCGGACGCTGGAGCACACACAGGGAACACTATTTATACACACAGGAGGAGGGGATGACGAGACACACCTGGGAGCAATGAAACATCATGGGAAACACCTGGGACAAATTAAACATGGGAAAGGAAGGCACATGAGGAGCAAAACAACCACAAAACACGGAACAGAGTCTGACAGCTTTAGTGATTAAACAATCTGAGTTGAGTTGGATTAATAGCCTAGCGGTTTGTGTCAGTGCATTTATTTCTATTTCTCAAATCAAATCATTGATCAATTCATGTATACATACAGTTGTGGTCAAAATTTTACATACACTCTGCAGTATCTGCAAAATGTTCATTATTTTACCAAAATAAGAGGATCATACAAAATGTGTGTTATTTTTTTTATTTAGTACTGACCTGAATAAGATATTTCACATAAAAGACGTTTACATATAGTCCATGAGAGAAAATAATAGTTGAATTTATAAAAATGACCCCGTTCAAAAGTTTACATACTGTATGCTTGATTCTTAATACTGTGTTGTTACACTGATGAACCACAGCTGTGTTTTTTTTGTTTTGCTTTGTGATAGTGGTTCATGTGGGACCTGAAGGATTTTTCTGAAGAACAGCGGGCAGTTTAACTTTTCAGGACAAACAGGGGGACTCATGAACAACTAAAAAACAAACAAACAAAAAAAACAAACAGCTGTGGTTCATCAGCGTAACAACACAGTATTAAGAATCAAGCGTATGTAAAGTTTTGAACGGTCATTTTTATAAATTCAACTGTTATTTTCTCTTCTGGACTATGTAAATATCTAATATGTGAAATATCTTATTCAAGTCAGTACTAAATAAAAATAACATGCATTTTGTATGATCCCTCTTATTTTGGTAAAATAGTTAACATTATGCAGATACTGCAAAGTGTATGTAAAATTTTGACCACAACTGTAGCTAAAATATAGTGACACATCAATAACATTTATGCCATGATGTCATGGTGTTAATTCATGTAAAATGCAAGAACCAATGAGGTTTGATGTTGCTGACATGTCATATTTGATTTGGGGTTTGTATACAGTGATTTCATTAGATTTGAGCGTGCAATAACCAATTAAATGTTTGCTTCAGATGCCTTGGATTATCCTTGGAGTTGTATGGATTACTTCTACGCTACCTTTATGTATTATTTTTTTTGTTTGTTTTTTTGGAACTTCAAGATTTTGGAACCCATTGACTTCTGTATGAGTTCATATTCTGTTTTGCAGAAGAAAGAATGACATGATATAAATGATAGAATTTTCATTTTTAGGCAAACTATTCCTTTAAAGAGCCTTAAATGCCTCGGGTTTGAAGGTCAAAGATAAAGAAAGAAAGAAATCTGGGATGGTAACCAAATGATTGTAGATTTAAACCACAAAGGCCACGATTTGTGAGAGGCCACATTGTGTCCTTGAGCAAAATACTTAACCCAACTTGCTCCATAGAGACTGTCTTTATTATAAAAAAATGTAATGTAATTTGCTTTAAGATACAAAGATAAAACAAATATAGAAACTGGTCCAGTGATTGTTACCGCTACAGGTACTTTACATCATGATCCGTGGTATAATGGAGCTGTAACTGTGCTGAAGTACGGATTACAAATCCTGGATATACAGAAATGGGGCTTATGTTGGAGTGGGTTATTAATCTAGTTTTGTGTACTGTCACTATGTTTGGTAAGGACATTATCTTGCACATCCAAGAAATTGACAAGACCCCAAGAAACGGCTTGATGAGTGCAATTTTCTTTCTTGTGTTGACACATTTCCTATTGAAACAGGACATTTACATATTTAAAGTCTGTATTGTGACATCCATCTGAATGAAATGCGAAAATTATAGGGTGGAGACTTGATTATATCCATCGATTTTTGATTGAATGGAGGTAGATATGAATGCAAGCTTGCAGTCAATTGTAAGAAAGGAGACAGGTTTAAGCAGACTAATGATTGGAAAAGTCTTACATAAGTCATCAGTGAGAATTCGAAAGATCAAGTTAAGACATTTTGATTAAGAATTACTAGGTCTAGTTTTGATAAACTCGTGCAATGTGTTTTGGTCTGATTTTCCCAAAAGGGAAATACTAAAAAACTAAAACATACTTAATGGGGTCACAGTGCAGAGTAATTTTTTTACTTTTCTTCTGTGGAAGAGTTTGAAACTCTCTAAATAGTGTTTTTAGATGCTACAGACTTCACCAGCACAACTGTGAGCGTTTGTGTGTGTGCGAAAGAGACCGGGAAAGTGTGTGCCTGCCTGTTTGACTGTTTACGTGGAGCGGTAGAGCTGATATATTTATTTCTATCTCTCTCGCTTCCTCAGAGGGTGGTGTATGAAGCTGTGTTTGCCTGCGGCAGATCCCCCCAGTAGTCTCTGAGAGCTGCCATCTTTAATACTAAAAAACTAAAACATACTTAATGGGGTCACAGTGCAGAGTAATTTTTTTACTTTTCTTCTGTGGAAGTGTTTGAAACTCTCTAAATAGTGTTTTTAGATGCTACAGACTTCACCAGCACAACTGCGAGCGTTTGTGTGTGTGCGAAAGAGACCGGGAAAGTGTGTGCCTGCCTGTTTGACTGTTTACGTGGAGCGGTAGAGCTGATATATTTATTTCTATCTCTCTCGCTTCCTCAGAGGGTGGTGTATGAAGCTGTGTTTGCCTGCGGCAGATCCCCCCAGTAGTCTCTGAGAGCTGCCATCTTTTTCTGCCAGCCCTCCATTAGGCCTGTAAGGTGTGTCAGTCAGCGCTCGTACACAGGGGCTTATGGGAAGACTGTGGGGAAGTGAGGAGTGTACAGTAACTTGTAGCGCACACACACACGACTCACCCACACATGCCAGCATGTGGCAAATTAGGACAAGCAGGGGAAAATTAAACTCTCTGTCTCTTACACACTCCCTCACACAAACACATATACACAAAGTTGGCTGTGGATGCAGTTGTCTCAGACCTCTTCCTCTTGTCTTCTTGTCTCTTTCTCCAGGTGATTATATGTACTGACTACTGCAACTCTACAATAACACAGTGTCCTAACTAGGCACGATCAGCTGCACTTCTAGACTGTTTACAGTGGGTGGCCACAGTGAAGAGTGTGACATGTCAAACTAGGTCTATAAAATATTTCACTGAAAGCATATGACAACAATAAGAGTGCAGTATAGATGCTTGTATGCATAAGATATGCATTCTGCAGTTTTTTTTTTAAAGAAGCGACTTGCATTGTATTTAAGGCATACATTTTAGATGTGTTATTTTAATATTATTTATATACTATTATAGCATTTTTTAAATATTTTGAATTAGCTTTTCATTTGAAGGTTTTATTTTTTTGCAATTTTGATATGTGCTATTGTCATTTTTATTAATTTTAAAAAATATTTCTATTTAACTTTATTTTTTATTTCTGTTTTAGTTTCAGTAATATCAATATCGGTACTTCAGCTTAACCTTATTTTTATTAGTTTAATTTAATTTTAGTTTTTCATCCAATATTTATATTCTATTCCTCTTTATTTCAGTTACTGAAAACTATTCTCAATAGTTTTAGTTAACAATAATAACACTGTCTAGAAATCAAATCTATGACTTTGGTGTTGCTAGCACCATGCTCTTTTGTTTGAACTACAGTACTAATAAGAGTAATAAACTTAGCAATTACAAAGCCAGCATCTGAAGTGAACTGCACAACTTCACCTGAGTTTGAGAATAATAACATTATTCAGCCAAATTCTGCCAAAGTCTGCTTACTCTACTTAAAAACACTTGCTGCCTTACAGACAGGGATAAAGAGACATTGCGCTACCTCTGAAAAGTGGCTTACACCTGTGAGTTTGCTGAAAAGAAAAATATCTATGTCATCTCTCAGCAGGATACGTACAGTTCAGCTGATCATATTAGCTTGAAGAAAATGTGCAATAGTTTGTTGAAGTTCATTTTAAAGGTCTTGTATTGTACCAAGTGACCTAGACTAATTTTTATGTAAAGGGCTATTTCAATGTAAATTCTCATGTCCTTCCAAACCTGTATGACTTTCTTTCTTCCATAGAACACAAAAGATGATGTTCAGTGGAATGTTCATGCTGCTCTTTTGTGACAGTGACAGTGAATGGTGACCAAATGGTAAAAATAAAAGTTGTAGCTTTGTGTGAAAATTACATTTTGTGTAATACTTGCATTTAATGTATAAATTGCATTTAAATAGAAAGATTATTTTAAATTGATTCATAATAATATGTCACAACATTACAGTTTTTACTGTATTTTTGATCAAATAAATGCAGCCTTGGGGAGCATGAGAGACGTCTTTCAAAAACATAAAAACTTACTGACCTCAAACCCTAAAGTGAAAATGTAGATCTATAAGTATATCTCTAAAAACAAAAAAATACATCGCATGCAGGAGTGTGATATGGTACGTTTGAATATGCAGAAGTGCAAATGAGATTTGAGAGCCCGTTTTTAGTGAACACCATATTTTTCAGTCTGTACATACGCTTGCCTCAAAAGAGGTCTTACAATGTCTTACAAAGATACATGACAGCTACTGCGGAGGAGGGCTGCCACATCTCTCCTCTCTCTTGTTCTTCACTGTTGTTCATGGATGTGGGGGCAGTACAGTATCAGATAACTTTATCCTGGGCCAGTGCCAGTATTTTGCGCACGCAAATGCGTGCACATACACACACACCAGCTGTGTGGGTGACTTGGCTCCCAGGCAACGGCAGGAGGTCAGGTAGTCCTTTGCATTGCATACTGGGAGTGTAGGAGTGAGGGGGTGTGTGACAAGTTATTTCAGCTTTTGTTTAAAAACATGTGCAACAGTTTTGTCCAAAACGAGTCGCGCAGCAGTAGCTGTGGACTGTCGTCAAGTTGAACGCTTCAACTTTGTGTTGCAGCTCCGGATTGAAAGTTATGACTTTGTCATCTTTCCAGCAGGATGAAGAAAAGACAAGATGAAGACTATTGCATTCAGTTTGAACCGGATGCTCTGTCAGATGGCTTGAGTTCTTCATGAAGCCTTTGTAAAAATCCATCACGCAGGACTATCACGCTGATATATGATTTCCATTTCGTCCACAACATAAGCCTCATTGGTCACACGAGGTTCATATGGCGTCGTCAGCTTTGCTTTTAATTATCGAAACCTCGCCTGATCCCGCTTTTCACATCTCCCTAAATATTGATTTGTCTGTGGAGCACAGCTAAATCAGTCAGTGCATTCAAAGCATTGATTGTGGGTGGTAAAAAATGGGACAAAAAAAAATATCTTTTTTTTTAAAGAATTGTTTCCGTTACCATGACAGCCATTCTCTACAAAAATGTCTTTGTTCCTCACGTCAGGTTTGGATGGGGGTTCGGAGAGATTGTGGAGAATAGGTTGATTTCGCTCAGCCTTGACCAAAGCAATGTCACATCTTTGAGTTCAGAGATGCTAGTTTGAATTTTTAAATTATATATTAATTTTAATTTAATTATATTTATAAAGCTCCTTTCAATTTGCATATTCAGTCAGTTTATATATATATATATATATACATATATCAGTTTTATGGCCTTATATTAAAGGGGTCATATGATGCGATTTCAATTTTTCCTTTCTCTTTGAAGTGTTACAAGCTCTTGGTGCATAAAGAAGATCTGTAAAGTTGCAAAGACTAAAGTCTCAAATCCAAAGAGATATTCTTTATAAAAGTTAAGAGTCAACCACGCCTACCTAAAACGGCGCGTTCTAACATGCCCCCACAACCAAACAAAGTAGTTTCGCTTTCACAACGAAGCAAACAGCGCCTTTACGACATGGCGGCAGCGGCAACAATACTACAGTGAGAAAAGTTACGCCTTCTTTCTTTGCGTGAACATTTGGGCGGTGTTATGCAAATCTTCCCACATTTTGAGGTATATATGTGGGGGCGTGTTAGAACGAGCCGTTTTAGGTAGGCGTGGTTAACTCTTAACTTTTATAAAGAATATCTCTTTGGATTTGAGACTTTAGTCTTTGCAACTTTACAGATCTTCTTTATGCACCAAGAGCTTGTAACACTCCAAAGAGAAAGGAAAAATTGAAATCACATCATATGACCCCTTTAAAATCAAATTATGTAAAAACATTCTGTTGTCAGAGCTTTTCTTGTCTGAAATAGCATCTAGACGCTTAAAGAAAACCCTTTAGCTCACAGTAATGGCAACAGTAGCACAGCTCAGTACAGCTGATTTTATTAAGTCCATAATATGGTGACTCGAGGCCATTGCTACCTCAGCACTGCTAGTGTCTGTCTGAGGGTCGCCGTGGCAACCAGGGCTGGAGAATACTTCTAACCGCTCCTGACTGCCACCTGATGGCTGGGCCAAACACCTTCGTTTACTGGATTAATCACTGTGCGCTTAACAAAGGGAGCACAGTGTTACAGCAGCGGCTGCAGTTCAAGAACAAGACAGTTCTACAAAGTGGCCTTTGTTAGAGGAGCCGCAGTTGGTTCAAGCATCCAAAAAAATAGCAGATGGATTCAAGTCTTTGAGCCTTGGGCAACGAACACGTCCCATTAAGTTCTGTCCCTCTATCACAAACACATAAAAAAAAAAAAAAAGCCTGCAGCTGTCCTACTCTCCCAAACTCCATGTGTTGCTCTGGATTCATAAACTGTCTCTCTGTTTAGGCCTTCTGGACATGTCTCTGTCTTCACTGAGGGACTGGCAGTAGCATGAAAGGAGAAGCTGTCGTGCAGTTCTTGATGGCTGTACACTAATTGCTGACCCTAACAGGTCCAATTAGAAGCTACACGCGCCCCCACGGGCCCAAGGGACTACACATCCCAGCATGCTGAGCACTGACACTTTCAGAGTGACATGAACAAGACAGCAACCAGACGTGCACTCTTTCTTCTTTTTCCCACCATGCTTTTCTCCATCGTAAGTCACAGGCTAGTTTGTGAGGGCTGAGAGGCACATCCAAGTGACTTTTTATGGGCTGCAGATGCAGCTGCAGTTGGAGTCTTTGGTACTTTACTATAAACAGAGATAATGAAATTACAGTATCAGTAGTTTTCAAAAGTACATGAACCGCCAGTCAGTTTTATAGCTGTGTCGCTTCTGATTATGAAAACAGAGCAGTTTAAAAGTGAAATAGCGAAATAGGAATGTTCCTTAAGTTACTGATATAAGTTCTGGAACTATACAAATTTGTTGTTGCACTTTTAAAAATTAAGATATATTCCTTCTGGGTATATAATATAATATAATATAATATAATATAATATAATATAATATAATTAATATAATATAATCTTTTTTACATTATACATTATATATTGGCATTATTTCAAAATATTATCACAGATATAAAACCATCATTGTTTAATTTCATCTTCTATCATGTTTAAATATTGTTATATTATATAGGCAGTTAACAAGAAGTAATAATATAATATAATATATAATATTTTTTACATTATACATTATATATTGGCATTCGATGATAAAAATATATTATTTAAAAATATTATCACAGATATAAAACCATCTTTGTGTAATTTCAACTTCTATCATGTGTTTAAATATTATTGTATTATATAGGCAGTTAACAAGAATTAATATAATATAATATAATATTGTAGATTAATAGTTTACTTGCAATTAAATGCCTATATTAATACAATGAAAATATAAGTACATTATAGATTATTTATTGCTACTATTAAATTTATATAAATTCAATTTTAGATCATTTTTTTTCCTTATTATAGCAGCCTTTATTATCCTATATTATAATATAATATATTATCCTATATTATAGCCGTACTTTGTAATAACAACTTTGTTTTCTGTTGGATTTATAAAACCTGTGCACTGTGACTCTTAGAAGTAACATAGTAGTCAACCAATCACATTAAACTTGTCCGTTTGAGAAAGTGCTTGCTTTTTTAGTGACACATGTTTTTAGTGACAGTCGTGAACGGGCTGGGGAAGGGCTGTGGGCATGACGTTGATACTAGTTTGGTGGAGCCATGCTGATGGACCTTTCCTGGTCCTGTCTATCTACAGTGCTGATCTAGCGGTCTCTAGCATATGGATCCCATTATGTCTCAGCTCTGTCAGAGAGGAATTACAGGGCATCAGGCATGAGAACATGATGACCGTATCAAAACGTTGTCATGTCCTCTCCGCAGAGCTCTGATGTGGTACAAAGACATACTCTGACGTTGCCCCAGATTGCGGCTTGGTTGCTGTCCACCCGATTCACAGGCAAATCAATAGCATTATGTCTCGTAGCCCTCACAATCTTTACATCACAGACAAGTCCCCAAGGCCTGGAAATAAACAACTGCGATCAGAATAAAAGCGACCTAAAATTGTTCAAAGGAAATGCTTTTAGAATCAGAAAGTTGCGTGTAATTACTTGTCAAAGTTAGATACTCAAAGTTAGATACTTAGATTCTCTACTAAAATCTAAAATGTAACTCTTTTATATCCGATCGTTTGAATTTGTACATCCATCTCGCTTTTCGTTCCTCACTTGAGCTCTAAGGCTCTTGAAAAATTCATTCAAAGGACAGTGTTTGTTGATTGATTCTCAGTATGGAAAATGAATCCGAAATCGTATAGATATTTTATTAGATGTGAGTATTTAATAGTTTAATCTTGAAATAACATAACTGATTGAGCCGTTGAAGCTCATGCGGTATTACAGTATGTATAGATGATAAATCGTGCCTGCTATGTATTTTCCTCAGCAGTTAGAGGGAAAGACGGTGATTTTAGCGCACAAAAGAGAAAGAGTTGAGAGATCAGCCCCATTTTCTGCCATTTACAAACACCGTGTTTAGTTTCCCATATTTACTGAGCGCCTGCACGTTGATTCTCCTGACATTGACGCATCGCCCTGGAAAAAATAAAAAGAAGCAGAATAGATAAATAACACAACAGCGACACTGCTCTGTAATCCCTTTTGTTTCGCTGGATTTGTTGTTCTCATGCGCTAAAGCAAACAATCCCCCGTAAAAACAACTTGGCTTGGAACTTTCCCCCTTCGACAAGCCCCCTCCCTTTACACCCGTGTGTGAGAGAAAGAGATATTTAGTGACTTTGATATGTAAAGCTACAAAATCTTACCTGAGGCTACACAATCATCTCTCTTCCACAATCCAGTCAAATCAGGAGAGAGAGAGCGAGAACAAAAGAGATAGGATAGGACACCGAAGAGCAATGCAAATCTCGCTTTCTGATGAGAACAACAAAGAAGGGGGGGAAAAAGGAGTGAAAGGATGGATGAGGAGATTAAAGGGAAGACAAAACCCACATTTGGCCAGCACTGGATTCGAAATGCAGCTTTCTCACTCAGCAACCCAGTCCGTCATTCCGAGATTAAATTTCCATTAGGACCCCGTTATTAAATGCAAAGGGTTAAAAGCGAGAGTTGTGAGGTGAAAGTGGACAATAGACTAAATGCTACATGTGCTCAGGGCAACACATCAGACTAATTTAACAGAGCATGCCTCTGTGATGTAGAGGTCAGATCCGGAGAGTTGTGAGTCCCGAAGCCCACAATGCTTTTTTTTAATAAAACAGGCAATGGAAAGAATGCCCAGCCATTTAAAACGCCTGACCCCGGACTTTAACACAGCACTTGTAAATTAGCCACACAGACAGCCTTAGCCGAAAGGTCACGAGCGTGTTTTTCTGTTCCTCTTTCTTTGACATAATCTAAAACGGAGGGTCTGAAATTAGCTTTAACCTCCCGAATGACACGTTTATTTACATAACCGCTATGGACAGAGGGAGCAGCTCCATGCTAGATCAAAATCAACACATTGTTTTTGCCACGTCGTGAGCAGTCGCCCAGTGACCATCTCCGAGTGGCCCGGGGATATTTGTTGTCAAGACGAGAGCTCGGCAAAGGGCTTCAAATAATCTAATCTGGTGCATCTAAGTGTGTTCTGTCCTAATGCGCCTCTGACCCCATTCTGTTCTCATGGATCCTGGTGGTGGGGGCCGAGTGGGGCTCATGCGCGACGCACTAATCCGCCTAGTCAATAGCGGCAGTGAGCACTTGCAAATAAACCGATGCCGCGGTGGTGGCACTATCGCGACTTGGCTTGACTCTAATGCCAATGTCTCCTTAGGGGAAGGACTTTATTTCAGCATCGTTAAGGGAGGGTTTCGGATAAACATTAGCGTCAAAGCATGTGAACTTTCATGGAACAGCACAGAGGAAGAGCGCGAGGAGAAAACCTGTCACAGCAGTTCTAGTCTCTGCGATCGCATGAGGGCGACCTGCGGTTTTAACTCTGTCAAGCCAAGAGTCTGGAGGTTTCCTGCATCCTTCTGCTTTTTGATAGTGCATGTGAAATGTAAGAATAAACGTGTCAGCTTGGCACATGATCCATATCCACTGGGCCTTTGCGAGATGACCTTTGGCTGGTGAATGTCGGACTGAGTTTTTAAGCATTATACGCATTAATTTGAGTGATTATTCATATTAGAGCATGTGCAAAAGGTTTTGACTGTTATTTTTTGTTTCCTTGAGGATGTCAAAGGAAAAAAAAAAAAAAAAAAAAAATCCACCAGGATGTCAAATGAACAAAATCTCATCAAGTTATCAATTAAAAAGTGAATATAAAATTATAACTTAATATTTATTAAAATATTTTAAATACTTAGTAAATATTTAGATTTAATTAAATATTTATATTAAGATGTATTAATTAATTCAATTAATTTTTAATACACATACGTGTATATATATATATATATATATATATACAGTATATATACACGCATGTGTGTGTAATAAAATAAAATGATATATAGTAGTTATCTTGGCTTACTAATGCAAGGGGGCCCATGACACAGTTTGGTGGGTAGACTGTGTGTGTGTAACAATGTTTTTCATGCTTGTTTTCATGTGTTCATGCTTGTGTTTTTGAGTGATTAATTAGATGAGTGAGTAATGTGTGTGTGAGTGTGTGTTTAACAGTTAACGCAGCAGGGAGTGGACAGAAGGGCCAAGTGTGACAGGTGGACAGGCTTGATAAGGAGAGAGCGGTGCAGCCCAGCGCTCAGCAGAAGCAGAGCCCAGGAGAATATCCAGCCAAAAGCAGCTAATAGCTGATACTCATCAGAGATAGAGCCACTGAAGATTTCGCGTCTCTGTGGAATAGTCGTTCATTCAGCTTCAGCCCAAATTCTCCTCCCTAAAAATGTACTGTATTTCGTACAGTCGTGAAAAGATGTTGTTAATCAAGTTTAATACAGAAGGACAATTAATGCTGGGACTGAAGGAATGTGCCATGGTTAGTATAATGTACAGCTTAAGCTTTGACCCAGGTTAAATTGTAATTTTTTTTTGTGTGACATTCATATGCAGTATGAACTGTATGGTGACTGCCCATAGGATATCACAAATCACAAATATAATCTCTTTCATTTGATATTTGTTTCTTCTATATAGATCAGATGGAGAGTAAATCGAGACCTTCTGCTTTTCAGATTTTACAGATTTCACATCGGCTATCTCCTAGAGTTTCAGAAGAGATCTCAGCAATGTTGTAACTGCAACAAGACATAGTATAGTTTTTAATTTTTGTTTGTTCTGTTTTTCACATACAGTATATAAACTTTATGCTATTTGTTACTCTCTTTAATATCTCAAATATTTTTCTTAGACAAGAATGAGATTAAATGAGAGATGAAATTAAGTGTTTCTGCCTCTCAGATTTGACAGATTTCTCCTAGAGTTTCAAAAAAGATCTCAGCAATATCTCAAACTCTGCTCACATTTGATAAAAGAAAAGAGTAAAGTCAGAAATGAGTGATTTCAAAATGAACTCGGACATTACTCATTAAATTCAGAACAAATAATCTGTGCTATGCCATTTACCATCATTTTTATAGCTCTATACTTTTTACTGCATATCAACAATTGACTCATTTGTTTCTATTTTTATTTCTTAAGGGATGAGAGCAACCCACTAAATGTGTGTTTACATTGCTGAGCCCACACTTATAATTTTTGTTCCAGGCCCTGTGAAATCAAGCGGCAATCCCATATGTGAGACAAATTCATGTAACTAAGAAGTTTTCAGGTATGGAAAGACGATTTTGATTGATATGTATTTACTTTGCCATCAAACAGATTGAATGAAGGATCAGATCGGAGCTTGTTTGTGTTGAGCCGAATGCTGTTTATGGTACAGTATCGTTCGAGCTTAGTGATTTATCACAAACGTGGCAAACAGTGAGTCAGTCAGCAGTGTGGGTGGCAATGTGTCACCAACACACAGCGCCATCTGCTAGGAGTTTGTTCAACAAAGATCGATTGTGCTTCAAGATGCTCCCTCTCTCTGTCGGTTTCTCTCCTGTGTTCGTTCTCTCACCTCCTCTCCTCTCCTTTCCTCTACTCCGCACAGAGGAGGACGTGCGATGCCAAAATAAGAACGAGATGTTGGAAAGCGCTGAAGAGGAAAAATGATCGGTTTGTCCTCTCGTTGGGAGCGGTCCAAATCTGTAGCTTCATCTGAAAAAGTTTGTTCTAGCAGTTGGTCATTGCTTATAAAGCTGTTAAAACTGTACAAATGCACATATAACGTCAGCTTAAGGCGGCCCCTGGGGGTCAGTCGAGGCAAGTCGACTTTTTTTAAAAAGAGCTGTTTAACATATTAAAATACATCATGGTGTCCCAGGAAAGGGTCAAGTACAAATGGTCAGATCTCAGGAGACTAAGCTTCACTCTAAATGCTTCCTGCGGAAATCAAGATCTACGATACGTGTCGGCCATTATGTGAGACGTATGAGGTAAAATTGCTAATGTAAAATTGGTAATGCGATTAGAACGGTCCCTGGCAGGCGAGACCGGGGCAGCAGTAAACAAGCCACCGCTCCTTATGTGTAAGTGAAGATGGTGGAACAGACACAGACTCAACATGAATAACTTCAACCCGGCCTGTTTGCCCTGGAGCGAGAGGTCAGGACCCGTTTGGAAACGGCGTGTTATGGCGTTTGGACATACTTGTGCGGGTGCTGGACCAGTCTTCTGCGTTTTATGCCCTTTAGCTTCTTACGTGCCAGTTAAAGTCACCGAGGACAGCAGCCGACATCTCTTTTAGTGCCGAGACAGGGGATCCGTTTGTTGACAGAGCCGTCCATACATACGCCAGATTGGGATCTGTGGACTTGGTAAAGCTAAGGGTCTTACCCCCATCAGACTCGCAGCAGTGACCCTCATTTTGGTGTTTACGCCCAGGCAGGTGTGCCCATGATTGTGGGGTGCGTGAACTGGCATCCGTCAGGGCATCCGTTCCCTTAGCGTGAATGTAAAAGAGCCTACAGCCTGTGGGTGAGGCCCTTGTCTGTTCACCTGCCAAAGGAGGGCAGAGAGGGGCTATAAGCACAGAAGGCCTCCTTTGCCCTGGTGTTCCTGGTGGCCCCCAGGGTCAAGGTCCCTCATTTAGCTCTCTAAAAGGACTATGGGTATGTTTTCATATTTGTATTATATTATTTATACAGCCTTCTGTCAAATTCAGCATTTGATTGCACTGATACCAGTGTTTGAAGTGGGTTGATATTCGTCAGGAATGATTCTTGTGTACCGGCAGCTCTCATTAATTGTTGGTTCTCTTTTCTGTCCCTGCTTCAGGGAAGAAACAGCACTGAGTCAGAATTAAAAAGTGTGTTGCTGGACTGACTCTTTTTTTGTTTTGCAGGGATTCTTGTGTACCGGCAGCTCTCATTAATTGTTGGTTCTCTTTTCTGTCCCTGCTTCAGGGAAGAAACAGGACTGAGTCAGAATTAAAAAGTGTGTTGCTGGACTGACTCTTTTTTTGTTTTGCAGATTCTAACATTTTCTAACAGTTTGCCATTCGTTATTTTAAAGCCAAAAAGCATCTTATCTGGAAAGCCATGTTGGATTCTCCTTAGAGAACATCATATTTTTAGAATTGGGCCCTGACTTTGGGGAAGAAAGTGAAAAATGTCTAGAAATAGGTTGCATTGGGGCCTTAATTACAGCCCGAAAAAGATTAAGGATAGTATTAAATATCTGACATTTTTGTCTGTCAATTTGTGATCAAAATGTGAGATATTACAAAATTTTGCTCATTTTGAGGCACACAATGTTGGCTGTGTTGTATGTATCAGATTAGGTACTGTATTGTATAGCCAACAATATTAGTTTGTATGTGTGTATGTAAATAACCATTCTACCGTTTGAAGTCAGTAAGATTATTTTCTCAGAAAGGACACATTCAGTTGATCAAAAGAGACAGTAAAGACATTTATAATGTTACAACAACAACAACAACAAAAATCTATTTCATATAACTGCTGTTCTTTTGAACTTTCTATTCATTAAAGAATCCTAAAAAAATGTATTACGGTTAACACAAAAATATTAAGCAGCACAACTGTTTTCAACATTGATAATAATAAGAAATGTTTCTTGAGCACCAAATCATCATATTAGAATGATTTCTGAAAGAGCATGTGACACTGAAGACTGGAGTAATGACTGCTGAAAATTCAGCTTTGCCATCACATGTATAAATTACATTTTAAAATAGCCTATATTAAAATAGAAAACCATTATTTTAAATTCTAATAATATTTCACAATATTACTGTTTTTAGATCAAATAAATGTAGCCTCTGTGATCATAAAATACTTAGTTAACAAAAAGACCACACCCAAAATTTTGAACTATAGTTCGCATATGCCCTATTTACACAATATGCAAACAATGGGCAACACCTAATTTTTCCACTTCAAGCATTGTCTGATACCCCACCCTCATTGCTGACAATGATGGGAATTTGATTTGCAAACTTACAAAAGAAAGTGTAATAGCCTGCATATTGTAGTCATTAGAACTGTTTTTCTGGTTATTTCCTCAGGGACGAAAAGGAAAATTCAGAGGGAATGAGAATAATACATGCAAATTATGAATCCGTTTACCAAACACCAGTAAGAGCAGCTTTCCCTCTTTTTTTCTAACACCCAAAACCTCACCACTTCCTGCCTGTCCTTTGGGAAACGGCCACACTTCTCCAATCCGCCTATGAACAAACATCTGCCGTGAAACACAGAAGCGTTCCCCTGACGATTTGTTTCCAACAGATCCCCTCATCCCATGTGCTGTTTAATCACGTGTTAAAACTGGCGACAATAGAGCAAGTCCAGGCAATCTGAAAATTAGACAAAAAATCCGAGAACAAATTTACAGATTTTTAATGAGGTTTGTTTCCCGACTCCCCCCAACCCCTTCCATCCTGATGTGCTCTCAGCAGCGCCACGGTTCCTCCTCCTAATTCGGTTCCTAAACACCTGCTTTTGCACCTTTGATAATTATGGCTGGAACGTTTGTTAATCTGCTCTAATAGTGCTCAAGCTGAGTCCGTTTGCAGCTAATAATTACGGCAGTCGGCATGAGGTTTGGCTCGTCTTTGGTGTAGATTGTGTGATACAATACCGATCACAGCTCTAGCGAGCTAACATCTCGACTGGGATAACTCAACATAACGTCCCAGCCTCTTCCTACAGCTGTCTCTTAAAACTCGGCGCTCTCTAAATGCGATATTTATCCCTCTTCTGGGACATTTATTTTGGAGATATTAGTGCAAACTTGACCTTAAAAAGAGATGAATTAATAGGATGGAAATATATCAGGAAAAATAAACGAATTCTTGAAGCCCTGAAGGTAGAGCAAACAAATCATTGGCACAGATCTCACCTTTGGGAGTTGTTGTACTTTGCGTTTTTTCTTCTTCTCCTTCTTCCACTCTCTCTCTCTTCTTCCTCCCTGCGAAAAGTTAGCTAGCGCTTGCATATCATCATTAGTGTGGCTGCTGCTCCTTCAGAGATCAAATGCTGTTTTCTCAGCACTAGCAGAAAGTCTGTTGGTTTTAAACTCCAGAGGGTTTGCCCCGAGGCATTAAAAACATAGGCATGTCAATCTGTGCATGTCGAAAGCACTCTCACAGGCTGCTAGATAAAAAACGGCGATCATTTAAATGGTAAATAGTCTAAATGTTTGGCGTTTGAAGAGTGGAGGAATGCCAAAATAGATGCTGCTATGGTTCATAGGGAAGCAAAGAGGGGCAAAAAGGCTTCCATTTCATGCGCTATGGCTAATCGTGCGTGTATCGTAGCGTCTGATCGTTAGCGTTGAATTGAAAGGAGAGTTCTAAGGCCGGGCTTCCAGTCTCAGATCTTTCTGTATTGACACATTGCAGACGAGAAAATGCAGGCAGCAAAACACAGTAAAGAGGAGATTCTCCAGTGATTCAGTACTGACAGCAAACTCATTAATATCTGAAAAAACTAAAATCCTGAGGTGCAATCAGCGAGTGTAGAAAATATTGTAGAGCAACAAAGAGAGTGAGAGAAAAAGGATGCATGAAATGAGGGTGATCTTCACGTTCACAAAGAGTACACTGAAATGCAGAATATCACCGTACTGACAGAATCTTAAATGTGAACCCTTAAATGTACATGCACCTTGATCCTGGTACTCTCATTTACTGAAAAAAGTACTTTGTCAAAAAAAGGCAGATTTGTCTTAAAATTAAAATAAAATAATACTTTTATGATACTTTTATCAGCTCTGACATTCTGAAACAACACAATACAAAACACAAGATCAAAAGTAAATCATAGTAATGCATAAATGATATAATTGTCATTCATATCATGTTAATATTTAAAAGTTTAGCCTTGGTTAAAGTTGAATCTTCTGAACCAAGTTGAACATGGCACCAGAGTGACGTTTTGGTGGTGCAGAATAAAAGTCAAAAGAGTGATGTTTTCTTATGAGAGTGTTAGTAAAAGTTTTTACATTCTAGATCATGCTGAATATGTTGATCTGTTTCAGTGTCTGTCCAAACATGAAAATGCATATTTGCTAGATCCAGATGTTTCAAATCAGTGAAACTGAGTTTTGATCATTTTTCAGAAATATCTTCTACATGCACATCATATATATTTTATTAAATAATTAATTTAATTGGGAAAATATAAATGCATACATACACACACACACACACACACACACACACACACACATATATATATATATATATATATATATTACATGTATATATATTTTTTATACATTTATATGACTTTGCAGCCCTAAAAACAAGTGCAAAATAAATTTAGTTGTGGTTAAGTATCTAAACCCCCCTCAACCATGGTAAAAATTATAAATAAAATAAAAACTTGTAAAAGACTTGTAAAAATGTAAAAAAGGAATGCTTCAAAATTCAGTTCTCTCAAAAATAACTGTTAAATTGTTAGAATAAAAAACGTAATTTGTAATTAGTATATACTTAATTAATTAGTCATTTGAATAATTTGTTCACTAAATACAAAATTCTGAAAAACTCTCTCTCTCTCTCTCTCTCTCTCTCTCTCTCTCTCTCTCTCTCTCTTTCTCTCTCTCATGTCTCTCTCCCCCTTGATTTTGCACTTAGAACTGCTTAAAAAATGTACTTGTAAAAAAAAATGACATTTTTCTTTGGTCATGTCTTACCTCACTTATAGCATCAAGGAGCCCCCTCCACTAAGTGTTTGTCACCCCTAGATAGAACCACACTTTACAAGAAAACCTATGAGATCATGTTGGGGGGGGGAAAAATCAAGTTTAGTAGAAAGAAAAAGAAAAAAGCATTCTACACCAATTTTCATTATTTTATAATGTGAGTCAATGCAGTAAAAAAGAAGTGTGCTGTTACACCTTTTAAAAAATACATAAGAAACAGAGTGAGACTGATAAAGAGGCAAAGGGGACAGAAAGATATGATGGAGACAGCAGCACAGGGTAAGAGTCTGAGCCGTAGCATCATGGCTGTGGTAGGTCTCCGGCCTGCTGTCCTCCCCATGTCCTCTCCCAGCGCCCCAGAGTCACGCATCACTCATCGTGTCACAGTGAACTCCAGATGCTCTCACCCAGGAGAACCATCCCACCCCTCTCATCTCTCTTCATTCCCTCCAACAATTTAGTAATGAAATATTGATTTTTAGTTAGATTCATATTGATGCTATTAGCTTTGCATTGATAAATCACAGCTCTGTGCCCTTCGGTGGCAGAGCAAGTGTTTGTGGTGCAGTGCCGGGGAGATTACAATCAAGCCATTGATGTGTTAATTTGATGGATATCTTTGATTTCTGTGTCGTTTTTTTTCCCCTCCCTTTTTTCTACGCTGTCCTCTATTTCCACGAACTGAGTTTCATAACAATGCTTGAGCACAAATCACACACAGCTGGATTTATGAGACTCGCTGTCCATTGGAGCGCCTGCAGCCTTCTACACACTCTCTTGCTCCGTCTCTTAGTGTGTGTTTGTGGGAAGGTGATAACATACTCTTCACCTCAAATCACCCACGCAGCATTTGAGTGTCAGCCTGCACATATCCCAATTAAAGCCCTGAGAGAAAGAGAGGTGAAGCTAAAACTCAAAGCCCTTTTAGTCTCCACCCAACGAATGTTTCTATAAACACAGCTGAGCAATAGATGATCATCAGCATTTCATGTAACATGATTAAATAGGCAATATTTTAATTAAAGCCAATCTCAGATGTATTTCTTCTAAAACAAATAAGTGAGGTGACTGTTGCTTATAATGTGCGTGCAGTTAGTAAGATGCCCTGGTCAAAAACCACCTGTTAAATGATAATCTGTAACACATAAAGAATACGATTTTGCTAAAAGCACCTTTATAGATAATGAATTATTATAAAACTGAGAATTTTCTTAATTTTGACTGGATTAGTTGTATTAAACCGCTATAAAATGCAGATAAACAAATAAATTAAACAAATGAAAAAAATTTAGCTACTACAAGATGAATTTCATCACAGATACTAAAGGTTTTATGAATTACTTGAATCTTCAAAAAACAAACAAAACAAAAAAACATGCTAGCTAGACCAACAATATTCCCCCAAGTGTTGATTTTGATATTCCGTATGGATCTTTGCTTCAAAGTAATGTGTCATATTAAACTACATAAGAATAATATGGAAATCATATTTTTGTTGTATTATTTATTTTTCTGAACTGAAGTCTGTAGTTGTCTTGACAAGATTTTATTTTTTTTTAATTTAGTGAACAAACAAATTAAAATTGGGAAAATTTTGAATAGTCTTTTTTTTTTCTCTCAACATGTCCTTTTTTAATGCATCAAGTTAACAGTTTTGGCTAAAGCACTATTATTACTTGGTGGAAGAAATGTTTATTATTATTTATGATTTTTACCATTGGTTAATTATGGTCTGGGTACATACCTGGGCTAAAATGATTGTAATATGGCCTCGTTGCTTATTGCTTTAATAAGAAGAGATAAATACTAAGACAGGTATCCAATATCAGGTCCTGTTGGTCTCCTTTAAAACTATGTGACCACCAGTTCGCACCAAATACCATATTAAACATTTCCAGTAGCCAATGGAAAGAAATTACATTTCCTTCCTCTTTGCCACAAAGACATTGAGCTTGAACTGAGTTTAATTGGAAATTATGATGTCTACTTACAACAGATGTTCTCTCTTATAAGCGTATGCGAAATGTATAGAGGGTAAATAAATGTAGGTTGTAAAATGTAATGCTTGCCTGTTTGTCTTCCCCTTTGACCCATACAGGCAAGAGGAAGTTCACAGTCTCCAAGGCACCAAATTACACCATTGATCCGGACCCAAAATGGCTCCATGTCTGGCATTTTCAGAGGCCGTTTCCAAATCCTATCGGCCTCAAACTAAAAGAGACAAATACGACTGGAATAAGGTATCTGCCTCATTATGAGGCACCACAGATCAGAGCTTAAATAGTTTAGACTGATTCACTGACCAACATAATAGCGCCAGGGCTTCAGTTCGATAAAACTCAGCCTGTAGCCTCACAAAGTGCCGCTTACATTCTGAGTAAAGTTGGACACTCAAAGATTATCATGGTACTACCATTTGTATTTTTGTATGTTTGTAAAAATAAGACTGGAAATGTAGCTTCATTTTTCTTTTCATAGTCATAATGATTTATTCCTAGCCTGCTTCTAGTGAAAAGTTAAATGCATTGATGTTTTAGGACTTTAACATTAATAGATGTTGTTAGCACCTGCAGTGTATTCATACTTTACGTGTGAAATGCTAACCATAGAAAAGTGCTTTAGCAGGGTCATAACTGAAGCCTTCTCTTGCAGGTAAAGATGGAGTGGTTGCCTTGCTGTTGTGCTGGTATCAGACATGGGCTCTTCATCAGATGACTAATGGAGTTGTGCAGCTAACCAGGAGGCCCAAGGCTGTTTGTTAGCTCCTAACAAGGTGAACCAGCTCCTACGGAACAGCACACTAGCGCTGAAGGATTTATTATAGATCTGCGTATCCGCAGGCCATGAACGGCAGCGCCGGTCTCATTGTAGTGGGTCCACCACACTAGCAGAGGGTTTAGATCATTATTGCCTCATTGTTTTGATACAATTTTGGAGAGCGGATGATGGATGGATGGATAATCGGATGAGTAAAGGAGTTTTTGTAGCCTAGCACAGGAGTGTAATGGATGGACTGCAAAAACACATGGAAAAGATAAGGAAAAGTGAGTTTTGAACATTTTAAGAAGGAATTTGGAAATAGTTTTCAGGTTTTTTTTTTAATGTTTAATTTGCACATTTAATATGTACAATATGATAAATTAATATTTTAGATATACATTAACATTTGAGATAAACATTTTAAATTTAAATATATATTTTAATACTTAAATGCTTAAGCTTTTACATCTTATACTTTTGGAGTTTATAAAAAAATGCGTGTGAAAGTGTGTATTCACAAGAAAGTTTTAAAGGAGTCATCGGATGCCCATTTTCCAAGTTTATATGATTCTTTAGGGTCTTAATGAAAATTCTGTCACATAGTTTGGTTAAAATTTCTCAGTGGTAGTGTAAACTGTCAAATACAGCTCTTTTCAGAGCAAGCTGTTTTCTTGCATGCTGCTTTAAATGCAAATGAGCTCTGCTGACCACGCCCCTCTCTTCCAGCCGCTCTCTGAGAGATGGTAAACTTTAGCCGCATTCATCGTGAAACTTGCTAACTAGCACGTTATTAGGAAAGGAGATTTGTAAAGATTCATTAAAAAACCTTACACTCACTTCTTCTGGACATGAAGCTGGATCACGAATGATTTGTGCAAAAATAGACACATTTAGGTAGACCAGGGGGTGCATTCCCTTCAAAAACAAATGTAATCCACTGCGTCTTCAGCGGCTCAGATGTCGGGAGTAAATGACGACTGCTGTGTTCATTATTACATCCAACAACAGAACACCTCAATCGCTTAGGAGACATTCTTGTCTACATCTGCTCCGGTGGTGAAACAATGGCGGACTGATGACAGCTCACTCAGGGCGGGTCTAAGGTAAGACGCCAGTCCAGTCTGTGCTGAAATGCTACTGTCCATCAAACAATCGTGGGAAAGGCCTGTGACATCACACAGACAGGCATCTGAGATCGGCTCGTTTTGAGAAAGGGGAAAACGTTTAACCAGATTTAAAAAAAAAAAACACTGGGTGGATCTTTATCATTATAGGGTGGTTGTGTACACACACTGCCAACACACATTTCAGTTCAAACAGCTTGTAAAAGTGCATGTGGCATCCGATGACCACTTTAAACAATTATCCGGCACATGAACCAGCGCAAATTTTCCCAGAGAAAACTCTGTACCATTCTGCCCTTTTGTCCCTCCGTCAATACAATCAGCCGGTGTCATCCAGCGGTCAGTCTCTGTGCAAGGAGGGGCAGGCTGTGAGAGGTAAGAGGGGCGGGGGCTTTAAGCGACGCTAATCACCGCGCTCGCTGTCAATCGCCTGCCAATATTAGCCGCCCCGTCCCCATCTGTCAGAGTGGGGCCTGATGGCTCCCTCGTTAGCGCCGATCACCTGCCCTCAGCCGGAGTGGCTGTGCTAACATCCATCACTCACCCGCGCCCATTTTTCCGCCGCCACTGTCTAATGGCCTTCGTTCAATTGTCTCCTTTAACTTGGGCGCTACAAAGTTAGTAGAGCGCAGGGGTGATGGTTGGGGGGGAGGGATGTAGAGGGAGGGGTGCGACAGAAGCAGCTCAAACATTTCAGGCACGCTGCGGTGGTGTAATGAGCCATGGCAGCTGGATATACCTGTGCATGCTTTGATAAAGGTGAGCTGACACACCAGGGCCAGATAGGCACTTTGGTGTCGCAGACATATGTCTATCTATCACCGCAGAGCGCTGGAGGGTAGAGAGAGAGAGACTGGGAAGAGCAGCATAAGCGGGAAAAAGCCAATAGGGAGGAAATGGTGTGAGAACAGCTGCTAGTATTTTGTAGTCATCAGTACGTACAAGCAGCAGTCTCCAAATTGAACATTCATGGCTAGAAGGCTCCTGATCTCAGTTTCTCCTCTAACAATCCTCTGAAAGCAAAGCGAGATGATAAACTGCAAAGTGTGTCTCCAAGCTATTCCTCTCGTGTGGCCATCTGTGTCTCTCTCCATCCCTGTATTCTTCGCCATTTCTTTCCTTTTGTCCGAAAAAGGAAAAGAGGGAAGCAAACATTTAGGGGTGCAGTGTACCATGCTGGACTGATGCAATACATTCTCTTTGTGGGACCGTAGTGGTAAAGCCGCTGGACTGTGGCTCTGCTCGCCAGCCGTGAGATGATTAATTCAAACTTAACACCAGAGAAGACACTAGTATTCATCACCTCTGCTGCATTCCTCTCCAGCGCCAGCCTACAGCTCTCCTAATTCATCAGCACAGACTACACCCCAGCAAAGCTGCAAAACAAATCTCAAGTCTCAAATCACCATACGCTTTGATTTTTGCTAGGCCTGACCAGTGTTATTTAGATGTATTATTATAGTTGTTAATATTTTAAATTCGATTTTCTTTTTATATTTAGTTTTCACCTTTTTATTTAAAGTTTTTGTAATGTTATTGTGTTTGTCATTTTTATTAGATTTATTTTATTTTTCTTACAAAAACGCATCGATTCGCTACAGGAGGCCTTTGTTCCCCCCCCGGAGCCGTGTGAGACACTTTTTTTTTTTTATGGATGGGTGCTTTTTATTGAACTTCTTTTGGACTGATGCATGCAACACCCGCTGAGTGGCATTAAAATGCTTGAAGGATCAAAGACAATTTTTAATATAACTCCGACTGGAGTCATATACACCTAGGATGACTTGAGGGTGAGTAATTTATGGGCTAATTTTCATTTTTGGGTGAACTAACCCTTTAATGTAATACTTTGTTTTACGTTTAGTAATTTACCAATTATTGAATTACTGAATCTTCCCACATCGTGACATAAACATGTGGGGGCGTGTTTAAACGAGGCGTTTTAGGAGAGCGTGGACGAGTCTTAACTTTTAAAAAGAATATCTCTTTGGGTTTGATACTTTAGTCTTTGCAACCTTAGGGATCTTATCTATTCAGAACAGCTTGTAAACACTCCAAAGAGAAAGGAAAACTGGAAATCGCATCATATGACCCCTTTAATAATAGTTTATTTTTTATTTTGCCAAATCTTTAAATCTCTTGCTCTGTCATGTTTGTTTTACCATTGACATCCAATTATATTTGGAAATGTGTGAGTGTAAAAAAATGAAGTGAATCTCGAGTTCTTGCATTGACACACATATATAAAATTGGCATTTAGTTTTATGTTTGGGTAAAATTCCCATATTTTGGATGCCAATAAGTGATTTGAATTAAAGTGCACAAAAATAACAATAATCTGAAATTGTAATGTAAATAATCGCAACAAGCCTAGCGTTTACAAATTTTCAAGAGCGATTTCATATCGTAGTTCAGCCCCTTTTCTTAATTTCCATACATTATGTTATTCTGAAACGAGTGTCCCAGTGCTTTTGTTCTTTTTAAAATAAATCCCATTAGTCTATGCAACATCATACACTATTGTGTATCTCTTTTGTTTCATGCCATTCAGATGCCTAGCTCAAATGAGATATAGACCATCTGAATCACGATTGTTGAATGGAAGGATTGTTAGCATGTAAATTCATCTCTTAAATTAGCACCTTCCATTGTGTAATCAAGTTCTGCTGTATGCTGAAAAATAAGACTTTAAGGTTCTGAATCCTGCGTTGCTATAGAAATATTTTTCTTTCTTTCTTTTTTTGCAGTACAATCCCTCTCCTCATCAGAGGGAGAAAATACCTCACTTTGTGCTCTGTTGTGCTTTGCATTGTTGTTAGCCTTCCATTCAAACAAAGGAAACCTTTTATGGTGCAAACGATCTATTCTGTGTTGCCTCCTCTCATAACTCCTCTCAGAAACAGCCTTTTATGCAGGAGAAACACCCTCATATGTTTTAAACAGACAAAAAACCAAATCCCGTCTTCCTGGAGGGAAAAAAAGTAACGTGCGTTTTGCCGAGAGCTATTTTTCTCGTTTTGTCACAGGGGAGCGAGACTTTACACGTGCCTCAACATGGCGGCCTTGACCGCGTATGAAGTAGAACAAAAGTGCTGACTTCATCTCCACTTCCCTTTTCTCTCAGTATCTAGACAATCTCATCAGCACTGCTTCTCTTCAGCATCTGTTTCGGTTATGATGGCCACCTGTCCTGTTGTCCCTCGAAACGAGGAGATAGGACAGACAATTCACACATGTAGAATGCCAAAATATGGTGTTGGTGTTCACACCAAAATCTTTTGCTTTTTTGTTCTCAAGACATGTATATTCACCTATGGTCTGCAGGCAAGATGTTTTATTGTTCACAATATGCCTCGTTCGCTTTTCACCTTTCAGTTTTAAGTGTTTATGTATTATATGGTGCATATCATAAATGAATGAGTCTCATTTCTTTCTCTTGCAGCCTGAAGAGAGTGAGTCACATCTTTAGAATAATTTCAGGGTTTGTTTTATTTCTTTAAAAATACAGTGCTTCAGTTCCAGACAGTAAATATAATGGGATTCAAAAGACTGAGACCACATTGAAAATCCAGAAGTTAAATTCTAATTTAAAGAGTGTAATTTTTATGCTGCCAGTAGCCTGGTTTCCATTACAGATTTGCACAAAACTTTTGCGATATTTTATAAATGTTGATAAAAAAAAGTTTTTTTTAATCGGAGACGTAGGCGTGTATCTTTAGCGAAGCAGCACAGAGAGCTTGGCCAGCTGGTGTAAACACAAGCATTGAACGTGTGTGGCCGTGTCGAGCTGTAATGCACCGCAGACAGTGTAAATAAAGGGGTGTCCAAGCATTAATGGCAAGGAAAGCCCCTTATACTTGCGGCCACGTATGAGGTGTTTCTTGGAGGTTATAGTACATTAAAAATGATCATGTGACTTTTTCGTACACCATAGCAGTTTAGCGAAATATTCCTTTTTCGAAACGCCTGAAAAATCACCTCATAGGTGAGAGTAAAAACCTTTTTTGCGATATATATGGGAGTTGACGTGTTTCCAGTGGGTGTATCTTCAATTCGCAATTTCAATTTGCACAATTTGAAGGGTAATTGAAATGCAGCTAATGTCACCCAATCTAATAGAAAAATAATGACATTTCCAGACAGGTTTCCCGAACACTCCTCCTGTCTTCCATTGGGTGCCAAACAGATGGTCCCGCCCAAAAACTGGACTGGGAGTGATACGCAAACAAACAGTAATCTTGATTGTTTCAGAAAGCTGCAGCGATTTTTTTTTTTTGTAAATAGCAAAGTATGGTAACGTTAAATTAACTGACAATTCTGAGGATTTTATAAAGAAATAATGTTTTTATTGTATGTGTTTATAATGTTGTATGTTATTGTTGATTATGATTTTTTTTTTTTTTTTTACAAAAAATAGAAAAGTTCCTAATAGAAGCATTTTTATTAAACTTTCGGACCCCCATTTGAGTCTGAATGTATCTTTGAGTGTGAATGTGTCTGAATGTGTCGCATTTTGAGTGTGGTTAAACATACCTGTAAAATGTCTAAATATAAGTGTTCCCCTGATGCGGAGTGGAAATCAATTCTTGTCTGTCAAATTTCTCTCTTCTACGTAATTTGTTTTAATGTTGGCAGTCTTGACGAGCTCAAGAAGGTGAAAAAGTCAGACAATGTGGGGCCGGCTGAAATATTTTAAAACTATTCTCTCACATTCCCCAAGTACATTTGATATATTTCTTTTTGTTTTAGACCTACTGACATTTTCCAGCACTGGTAATTAAAAAATCATCAGATAATGACCCAGCAGGACAATGCTCTTCTTATTTATTCAGAATAATTGAATAAAGAGATGTATTATTAAATAGAGAAAGATACTCTCCATGACCTTAGTACAGTTTGCATGCTAAGTATATCTTAAAAAATTATTGCTGACAGTATTGAACATTGCACAATGACTGACTTTCACCTCTGGAATAATTGATTCTGATTGGCCAGTTGAAATTTTCTATAATGACCCCTTAACTGTTTATTTGATTTTGACATTCTTTGAAGCAACCTGTTTCCTACCTGTTAATTTTGTAATCTCTTTCTTCTCACATAAAATAATTTCAACTCAAATCAATCTTTCAAGCCCATTTATTGATTTATTTGTAATAGTAGTACTTATTGCAAAATAAACCCCTTTCATGGTGATTCAAGACCCCTTTAGTTCAATGTTTATGTTGTGGTTTGTTTTATTTCTTTAAAAATACAGTGCTTCAGTTCCAGACAGTAAATATAATGGGATTCAAAAGACTGAGACCACATTGAAAATCCAGAAGTTAAATTCTAATTTAAAGAGTGTAATTTTTATGCTGCCAGTAGCCTGGTTTCCATTACAGATTTGCACAAAACTTTTGCGATATTTTATAAATGTTGATAAAAAAAAGTTTTTTTTAATCGGAGACGTAGGCGTGTATCTTTAGCGAAGCAGCACAGAGAGCTTGGCCAGCTGGTGTAAACACAAGCATTGAACGTGTGTGGCCGTGTCGAGCTGTAATGCACCGCAGACAGTGTAAATAAAGGGGTGTCCAAGCATTAATGGCAAGGAAAGCCCCTTATACTTGCGGCCACGTATGAGGTGTTTCTTGGAGGTTATAGTACATTAAAAATGATCATGTGACTTTTTCGTACACCATAGCAGTTTAGCGAAATATTCCTTTTTCGAAACGCCTGAAAAATCACCTCATAGGTGAGAGTAAAAACCTTTTTTGCGATATATATGGGAGTTGACGTGTTTCCAGTGGGTGTATCTTCAATTCGCAATTTCAATTTGCACAATTTGAAGGGTAATTGAAATGCAGCTAATGTCACCCAATCTAATAGAAAAATAATGACATTTCCAGACAGGTTTCCCGAACACTCCTCCTGTCTTCCATTGGGTGCCAAACAGATGGTCCCGCCCAAAAACTGGACTGGGAGTGATACGCAAACAAACAGTAATCTTGATTGTTTCAGAAAGCTGCAGCGATTTTTTTTTTTTGTAAATAGCAAAGTATGGTAACGTTAAATTAACTGACAATTCTGAGGATTTTATAAAGAAATAATGTTTTTATTGTATGTGTTTATAATGTTGTATGTTATTGTTGATTATGATTTTTTTTTTTTTTTTTACAAAAAATAGAAAAGTTCCTAATAGAAGCATTTTTATTAAACTTTCGGACCCCCATTTGAGTCTGAATGTATCTTTGAGTGTGAATGTGTCTGAATGTGTCGCATTTTGAGTGTGGTTAAACATACCTGTAAAATGTCTAAATATAAGTGTTCCCCTGATGCGGAGTGGAAATCAATTCTTGTCTGTCAAATTTCTCTCTTCTACGTAATTTGTTTTAATGTTGGCAGTCTTGACGAGCTCAAGAAGGTGAAAAAGTCAGACAATGTGGGGCCGGCTGAAATATTTTAAAACTATTCTCTCACATTCCCCAAGTACATTTGATATATTTCTTTTTGTTTTAGACCTACTGACATTTTCCAGCACTGGTAATTAAAAAATCATCAGATAATGACCCAGCAGTACAATGCTCTTCTTATTTATTCAGAATAATTGAATAAAGAGATGTATTATTAAATAGAGAAAGATACTCTCCATGACCTTAGTACAGTTTGCATGCTAAGTATATCTTAAAAAATTATTGCTGACAGTATTGAACATTGCACAATGACTGACTTTCACCTCTGGAATAATTGATTCTGATTGGCCAGTTGAAATTTTCTATAATGACCCCTTAACTGTTTATTTGATTTTGACATTCTTTGAAGCAACCTGTTTCCTACCTGTTAATTTTGTAATCTCTTTCTTCTCACATAAAATAATTTCAACTCAAATCAATCTTTCAAGCCCATTTATTGATTTATTTGTAATAGTAGTACTTATTGCAAAATAAACCCCTTTCATGGTGATTCAAGACCCCTTTAGTTCAATGTTTATGTTGTGATAATGACTGTACATTGTCGTTTACGTATAGTACAATAATAATATTCACAACAATTTTGCATTTGGCTCTAAAGAGTGGCACTTCAGAGCCCAAAGTTTCACTTGATCGTTTAACAACACTGTTTAAATGAAGCAATTATCAATTATTCTTTACTTTAAGTAGTTTTGTTAGTCTATCATAGCAATGGCTCGTACACCTGCTTTTCTCCATTGTTAGAGATGGGTCATGTGCTATCATTCGGCAAAATAGCTGCCTTTTAACTCACAAAAATAGCTTGGGAGTGACACATTAACACAGGTGTTCCTCTTACAGCTAAGTGCTCCACGAGGTGAAAGGCCTTTAAGTACCTGTTGATAGGTGACAGGGAGGGACATGTTAATAAATACTGTTAGGCTGCGGAGAGGGGCCTGGTGTAATTGTGTGCAGTAAGTCAGATTGCTGTCTGGCTCTGCAGCAACAGTAAAGAGTTGGTGTAATTGGGGGCAGTAAGTCAGATTGCTGTCTGGCTCTGCAGCAACAGTAAAGAGTTAATGACACGCTGTGCCAACCGCACGCCTCCTCTGCCTCGCCTCTCTATTGTAAAGGCCCTGCACTACACAAAGCTGAGAAGAGGGATGAGCGGAGAGAGGCGGCGTGCCTGCCGATGAACAGGAAATGAAACAAAGAGAGAGAGGATGGCCTGATAGCAGTGATTATTACCCAAAATATCATATAAAGATGGCAGCGAGCACGAGGGGGAGGACTAGCGTGCCGCCCACTTACCCTCACATAATGAAAACGTTCAAGGTGCGAACGAGGGCCTGAATCGTGTGTGTGAATGTGTATGTGTGTGTGTGTGTGTGTGTGTGTGTGTGTGTGTGTGTGTGTGTGTGTAAAAGAGAACGAGGGGGCGGGGGGTAAATGCTAGGAATTACCCCCATGCAGGTAAATGCAGGTGTTTTTTGTGAATCCGCCTGAATATCAAGGTTACCAGAATTAATTTGTCCTTTTGCCACTCTTCGGTTTTACCCTAGAGAGATGGACCACGGTTGCACCTTTTAAAAAGGTAGTTAATCTGGAAGTGAAACGTGTACCGACTTGCCGTGCCCTTGTAATATGTTGCTCAAACGAAGGAGCCGATCAATCTGCTTTTGATTCATGGACATATTTTTCAGACTAACTCTGCGCTGCCATTAGTGTCCCCGGAACAGTAGTGAAACGAGGTTAAGACGTGCGAGGTAGCGTTTCCTGTTTCTGCTGATATTACAATGCTTTAACAGCTCTCACGCTTCCAAACAAATGAAATCCACAGTAAACTGACTTTAAATCGATAGTTTTCATCTGAAGCCAGCAGAAGTTGGGTCGAGCTGAAACAATGCCCCAGTCAATGAGCAGGGAGAATAAATCTTCAGATTACAAGTCGGACGAGTGAGCTGTGACCTTACTAAAGCTGAAGTAAACACGAGGTCTGTTACACGGTCTATTACATATTACAAACATTTTTGATCCTGATTGGATAAGCCCAACATGTGACTACACATTCTATAGTAACGAGCCAAGTTGCTGTTCCTTGGCAGCCATGAACAGCCAACAGTTAATGAACTTAATCATCATTTATTCCCATTCTTATTCATAATTGTAACTACTTATTGCAAATATTGGAGGGTTTTTTCATATTCTCAATGCTGATTGAATTTTGGTCACTCAATATTGATTAATTTATTCAACAGTACAGGACGTTTCCATGACCTTTCCAGTCATTTTTGGTGATTTTTAAAAATAATTTAAAAAAATGTTTTTTTCATGATTTGCTCTCAAGTCAAAAGTTTTACGCTCAACAATAGCAAGATCTAGCCAGTAAAATATTTTACAGCAGAGCATAATTACAAAAACATTTATATTTACTATGGATTTTTTTTTTCAGGCCTGGAAAAAGAGTTCTAGCCATTGACATTTCCCTGACCTTTCCAGGTTTTCCAATACATTCATTTGTGATTATTAATTTATGATTTTTTTTTTAATAAATAATTTAGATTCAGGCTGATTCACTAATGAATCATTTTGAATCATTTGTGAACCAGTGTTGCTAATCTATTGAAAAGAACTGACTCAAAAGAATGATTCACTCACAAATCAAACAAGCTTTATGCTCAAATTTAACAAGTTTTAGGCTGAACAATTGCATGTTTTTTTTTTCTCCAGGCTTGAGAAAACACTTCTAGGCTTTGACAATTCCCTGGCCTTTCTAAGATTTCCAAAACAGTAATTTGTGATTATTGGGGGGAAAATTATTTATTTTGATTCAGACTGATTCAATAATGAATCATCCGTGAACTGGTTTGGTCAATTCATTGAAAAGATCCAACTTGGAAGAATGATTCACTCAGAGATTGAACTTCACTATGGCTGCCTCCTAGTCATGAAATATAAATGAAAAAATATATATATTTTTAACAGCGCATAACTAGAAAACTGTTTATTCACTATAGAAATTTCCGGGCCTGAAAAGCACCATTTAATAAAATGTCCCGAACATTTCCAGGTTTTCCATGAATGTGAGTTTGGGAATGACTGACAAAAAAGTTCCCTGGCTTCAATTTTACCCGTGACATTTCTAAAATTGAAACCTGAAAACTTCCATTTTAGCTTGAGCATGAACTCCCTCTTTTACCTGCCGTCTGTTCCCGCAGTCTGACCTCCTTGTATAAGGTGTTCTATTATCTTTTAAAATGATGGGCAGATTCTATTTCCTGTCCATCAATCAGCCACTTAAAATGTACTATGCTTGAGATTATGACGAGCAAATTACACATACAAGAGCTCTCAGCTTCAAAATGGTTATGAGAGTCGTTAAGAGTGTAATTAACCTTGTGTTAAGTGGCATTTACTAATGATTAATGTGCAGTATTATAAAGGCAGATTGTTTCCTAAAATGAATACCTCGAACATAGCCAGTTTAAGGCTAATTGATCCAGACATCAATAACCCGATGCAGGATCAATTACAGCGCCTATTATCAGAGCAACTGGAGAACGGGCCAGCTTTTAGTTGACACAAATGTCTTGCTGACTTACTTAGAGATATAAATGTATTGTGCGATATTGTGCTGACAATACATCGGAGGAAATGTAGGTTTTGTTGAGAATTGAACTACGCATCTATAGAGTGTTTGTATTACCACATACAGGAATGTTTCAGTGTCTTCAAGAGCCGTCACGTCGAATCTTGATGAAAAGGGGCATGTGAGGAATCTGTCTCTTTCCTTTTTCTTCGCCCGCTCCGCTGACCCGCTGTTAAGCTCTGTATTTGTGTAGCTTCTGCTATGTGTGAGGCCTCTGCCCCTCTGTCCCTTTCTTTCTCTCATCCTCTCTGTCTACCTCTTTTGCTCGCTCTAGGTTTACATGAGTCTGTGAGTGTGTGTTTGTGTGCGTGTGAGGCCCTGGCCTCTCAGCCTGCCTTTCACAGAGCGAGATGCCTGTCATTCTAATCAGCCGGCTGCCCATCTCTTCCACCACCAGCTGGCTGAGTCAACAAAAGAGAGGGCGAGTGTCTGAGTTGACTGGGCTGCCAAAGAACATATGCCCCTGTAACGGTATCTACTCCCTGAGCCTTGAGCGCTGGAACTCGTGGACTTCTCTAGCTGGCAGGGCCGTCTATGATCCGTGTCTGTTAAACCCATGTCTGACTGACACTGCCAGTGAGCTGGGTCCTGACACGCTGATGCTCAGCCGATCTGACACGCGGATAGGGAGGGAAAGGAAGGCTGGAATGGCTTAGCGAAGACAAGACAGCGAGGTTTCATTTAATTAAGAGGGCTAAGACATAAAGGGATGGATAAAACGGCATTCTATAAGAAAGAAATGAAAAAATAAGTACATTTGTTGGTAAGGACAATGGCTATCCGACCATTTCTATCCATAACGTCTCAATAATCAGCTAATTTCATACAGTGCAATCAGTGTAATCCGTGAATGAATAATAAAAATTAATCTTGCTAGTGCTTTTCTGCAAACTGCACAACGATTGCTGACCTCTCTTGAGAAGAAATTTCTGGAGGCAACTGAAAATACCTCCAGCCCTCAGAAATAAGCAGCTCCAGGGCTCTCTGCTTACCGTAGCGCGCCATCTGCTGGTTGCATCAGTAACTGTCAATAAGACACTGCTGGCTCGTTTGATGGAAGACACTCTTTACAAAAATAAACGCCTGTTTAGTGAAATATTTCAATACAGTTTGACGTGATTATTGTAGATTAATTTAATCCTGTTTCTGTGTCAAGAATAAGCCTAGCTGTGTTGTGGCCAGATCCAGTTCGAGCACTTAAAAGGAGCAGGCTACCATTAATTAGAAAAGTTTCGCGGTAAGTCACGTTTCTTTGACAGTATTTCTATTTATACATTTCATATCCCTTTACTTAAAAACTACTAGGACTAGAAGAATGTTTAAAGAAATTAGAGCGTTATGTTTGTTTCATAAACTTCCGCTTTGCAATTTAATGTACGTCATTTAGGGAGCGTTTAATCCGCTGAAGACAACCGTGTAAAAACTCGGTGCAATTATGGTCGTTATATAGCCGTAGGCTCAGTTCACCTTCATAAAGTCACTCTTGGCTCATTAAAGGTTCTCCCATTAACAATAATCCTTCAGCATTTGGCTTAAGGTATTTGGGCAAAGGAGAGGCACACAAATGCTCCGCTTTGTCGACTTTACGGCAACACTGGAATACATTAAACTCCTGCGCCCTTCTCCATAACTGTTTCCCGCTGTGAGTAATTAGCATTTCTGGGGTGAAAGATTCCAGCATGATTGTCAAGTGTATTACAAAAGACTCAAATTACTCAGGTTTTTTTTCTTCTTCTTTTTGTGGGTATTTATCTAAGGACTGACAAAATCTGCTTCTGTTCCTTGTAAAAGAGAAGGGGGGTGGGAATAAGTCGAGGACACATTGCCATGTTAAGAGAAAGAATATGAGACCCTGAAAGTTAAGTACATTTTACACAACTTTGGATAAATATTCTGAGGTGATAAATATTAAGTTATATATAATATTTATATTGGTTTTATAATGATTTATAAAGCTTTTTTAATAATGTGTATTTTATTCTTTTTGAAAATATAATATAATATTTGTAATATCTAATATTATATATAGTATAAAATGCAACATTTAAAGGTGATGTATTAAGAAACTCAAAACATTAAGAAGCCGACCAGCCTGACATAGCAACACTAGCTCAACCAATGGCGTGAGTTTGGGGGTGGGGCTATCTGTTTGTTGACCAATGATCGACAGGGGTGGAAGTGTTCTGGAAACGCTGTTTTGCAATTCCTTTTGGTACCACTAGTGGTAGGCAACCTACTTCTAAGACGGTCACTATGAATTGCCAGAGGCCATTCATCATTTGTCTACTAAATATCTAGTTAAACACATCAGCACTTATAGTTTTGCTATTGTTAACATCGCTATTTGTTTAGAGAGCTTTCCTTCTTCTTCTCGCTCATTACCGGCTCAATGCATGGGAAGAGACCTAATCAGAAATTCCACTCCACTTGGTCTGGGAGAGTGGAGTCTTCCTATCACAGTTGCCAATACTGTGGGCTCTGCGTATAAAGAAGTCCCTAAAGAAAATTACACAAGAGTTTAAACCTTCAGGCTAATAGCATTGGCACAGACACTTTGCCAATATACATTTATCACCTTCAGCTCTGGCTGAGCCAAAGGTAGTGGGCCAAAGTCTTGTCCTTCTTAGAGGTGTCTGGTTGGAAGATTGGACTGTCCATCATCATTGGCTCTGCCCATTTCCCATGAGTGTAGAGAAGGTTGAAGAGTTGTTTGTGTTGAAGGCGAAGTGATTGAACCATTGTCCTTACACCGCTCTGACTTTGAGAACATCAGTTCTAGGACATTGTTAGAGATCGTTGTGCCACCAGCTTAGAGACCACCGTTGACAGAAGAGGACATGAGAGTTATAAATGGTACATGAGAATGTTTATAACCTCGCTAGTCCATTCATCTTAACTGGTCTAGATGAACAAACGACACATGAATCTGTTGGGCAAACTGGAAGAGCTGTAGAATTAGCTTTTTTGACTAATCCCATGCACGTTAGTCGCTTTAGTCAAACACTGGACGGTTTGTTAAGAGCGCCTGACTGATATCCCGGGCCCTGTATTACAGGATTTACTTTAAACAGCTTCTTTAAAATGTTCTGTTTCTTTTTGCTATTTTGTCACAAAACAGACTATACTGGTACACTTGCTATAGTTCTGAAGGATTTCTGCCAAAAGCGTAGCATTAGTTTAAGCTGTAGAATCCAGCTACATACATCAACTGTTAAGTATCAGTAAAAAAAAAAGAAAAAAAAGAAAAGAAAATTAATGGGGAAGGGGGATGTATGAAATGTCTTTAACGTTAATGCTAATCACTTTTTGCCTATTAAGCACAAATTAGTGAGGGCGATGTTAAATGTCACTGGATGTCCTGGGAACCATTTGCACTTTTAAGAGTGCAGACCTACTGAATAGCTTCTGATTAGCATACTTTAGATATGGATTAATTCTCTCCTCTGCTGATATGTCACATATCACATGGATCCATAAAGCTTTGACAATGATGCTAAAAGACAAAGCCTGCTGGGTGTCAGAAAATACACAAGACATGTTAATATGTAAGATTGGAGTTGTTCTGTAAGGTATAGCCTATGTCTGACTAGTTTAAGTGTGCAGGGGAAAACAAAGTGGAGTGGGACGGTTCAGAATGGCTTACTATTGTTATACTATTTTAGCAAAATAAATTTAGCAATAAAGCATTGTTTTAAATGCTACAAAGGAATTTTAGACATCATAACTTAAAGATTACATTTAAAAGTGTTAAAAATTATTATTGTCTTTAAAAATTAACTTTAGGTGAGCATTAGATGATAGCAAAGATAATTTAAAGATAAAAATATAAGACTTTTTTCACATTATCAGCAGTAACCCATTAACAATGCATTGATATTAACATTATGGCTAATACAATAATTATTTTAATGTCATGGCAGATAGCCGATAAAGGGCTGATATTAAAATCACATATTTTATCTGAATAAATTTGAATTAAAGCTAACAATTGTTTTAAATGTTACAAAAGAATTTAGGCATCACATTATTAGTGTTTTTAAAGATTGAGATTAGATTGAGTATAATCTAAAGGTAAAAATAGAGCAAATTAGCATGCACAATAAAATATTGGATATACAGTACTGATTAACTGTAATTGAAAAACAATTACCAAAAAAATTGTGAAAATTGATTTGTTACTGATATACTTGTGCATCCCTAATCACTATTCATGTACTGTGGTATTTATGTGACTTTAACGTAACTCAAAGTATTTGACAGTTTTTACAGTTAATCAGACCTTTCAATGTTTTTTATTTAAAATGTCATTCTTTTTGTCATTTTAGCAAGCATGTTTTATGTTTGGAGAATTTTACTCCATCTATAACTGAAAGCCTCCTCATCGAGACATCATTTTCTTGGCCGCCAGCCTCTCGCATTTGACAATGGCGATGCGAGGCGAACAGAAGAGAGTGTCTGCGTCCCTGATGACTAGCGTTCGCTTTCTCAGCTGTTTGGCTGTAAATAATCATTGATATGCATAAACAGCTCTCTCCATTCATTACTGTCAGCATAGTGAGGGGCCTGCAGGCAGAGGTCGTCCGCCAGGGGTCCGCTCTCCGCTCTCAACCCCGCGGTACCCGTCACTCCAACCTGCTCCACCAGTGCCCTAAACCCTCCATTAGCAAGGCTCTGGGTCGTGACCTCACTGTGGCATTTGCAATTCCAGATCGTTTGATTAGCAGCGTATTTACATATTTCCCGCCACAGACACTGTTAGGGTGTCGGAAACACTTGAAGTGTTGTAATTTTCTCTGGCCTTTTTGTCGTGTGGCGCTCGTGGGCCAACGCACACACACAAATACACACATGCACTTCTTTTCTACTCACCTCCAATGACAGTGACAGCGTCCTTCGCTTTTCTGCGACAACTCTACGGTTCGGCTCTGACCCTCGGAGAAGTGCCCAGTGAAGTGGATCACAATCCCATCTGAATGCCCCAAGGATGGGTGGCCTCTTGCCTTTTAAATCTAGTCTGATTAAAGGCAGAGTTTTTAATGCATGAATCAGATTTTTACCAATGAGTGGTCTTCATTCTGGATCTGAGAACGGACTTGAACTCCACAGTCAAAGCAATTAATTTAGTCCGTTGCAGAGGCAGTTTAATTTCTTGATAGTATAACTGAAGCTCACAAATGAGATCTGTTTAAATAACTAGTGTTGAAGCATTTTCTTGCTCAAACAGGAAGTTTTGGGAAGAAGATATTGTTTGTTCCCTCTATTTCCCCCCATTTTAAGAAATTTAAATGAATTAATAAGAACGCCATTAGTTTCCTGAGTTATGAAAGAGCAATAAAAGCATTTTTTTTCTCTCTTTCAGGGCATTGCAGTTTACGGTAAGTATCTTGAATAATATATATATATATATTAATGAGAACCTAAACTCATCTTGTTTTTACCTGTACCCGGCCCGCATAGGTATAACTGTGATCTTGAACAGCACCCCACAGAGGTTTGTTTTTGGTCAGAGGTCTATTGTGTAGCTAGTAGATCAGACAGACTCCTGCAGTTGTTTAGCAATGTAATCCCAAGTCATTTGTCACAGCACAGAGCAGCAGCACTAGCTATGCATGCACAAAAGGAGATCAATGCAATTAGCAACCATTTCAATGCAAAGGACTTCAATACTAATGTAAGTGAACACACATGACAGAGAGAGGTCAGAGAGAAAAAGAGGGAGAGAAAGAGATATGTCTGTTTGAGTAAAATGTAATTTAGAGCATATTATAATTTGGCTAATGTGTGTGTTTTTTTAGATATTTAACACCTGTACAAATGGTAGCGGTTGACCCTTACTGTGGAATACAGTATCCCCATGCTGCAGTGCAGTATCTTGAATGACAGTGTGTATGAATAGACCAATGTTTCCCCAGACATTATGTAGCCAAAACAGAAAATTATTCAGAACCACTACCCAATTGCAAGTGTGATTTTGCTATATATACAAAAATTTATATTGAGTAACAGGAAGCTTTCCGCTATAGGGATTCTTTACAGGCATTTGAATATTTTGAATCTGGTCTCTAAAAAAAGATGTTACACCAGTAGGTAGCACCAACTGTCTTTCTATGTTATGAGTGAGTCATTGAATCATTACGCAACTGATTCGATAACAGCATCCAAAATCGTATATTTATCTTTTCACATACTGTTTTTTTGCCTAATATATAGTAGGGAAGTAAGCATAGTCGGTCGAAGGGGAGCCATTCACCAATTAAATGTTATTTCCCAACTTAAACTTGAATGATATAGGATCTTAATATAGTCAGTTTTTAAAGCCAGCAGAGGAGCCACATGCTTCAAAAGGGAAAGACTTTAAAATTAAGAATGAAGAATTAGTCCTAGAAAAAAAAAAAAAAATCACAGACTCATCTACGAATTAAACCTCGATCATTCTGTAGCTCTGGTTGGGAAACATTGGTCTAGATCAATATTAACACTAATATTAATATTAGTACCATTTAGACCAAAGGTAAAGGTAAAGTTTAATTTAAGCGGTTCAAAACTTCAACAATGGACGATAAATGAATTGGAGATGATCTGAGGATGACAGTCAACAGGTTTTGTGTACTTCATTGAACAAAATATATGTGGAGGGAAGAACAAACTTTTAACCACACAAAATACATTCCATACATTCAACTACTACTTCTAATCAAACCACAAAATTAATAGTGTTACATAAAGAAAAAACACTCCAATTGCAAATGAATTCATAACATGCTATTAATTTAGGTCTTCTGTTCTAGTACTCAGGGGTTTAAATTTATTAAAAAGCTAACAGGAAAAACTATTCATGTTTCTCGTGTCCTAGGACAAATTTTAAAAGTTGATTTACTGTTAGTAAATTACAATTAAGCAGTCACATTTCATCCAATGCAACTTCCAAGACATCAATTGCAGGAGCATGGAGTGCCTATAGAGCGACCAAGGGTTAAGTGCCTTGCTCAAGGGCAGTGGTGATAGGACCGTGTTCACAATAACTCTCAGTTCCTGGGTCACCGCTGCTGCTTAGAACCTGCAACATGTTTCAGTTTGCTGAGCATCAACACAAAAAATTCACATTGGAGCTTCTTCTCAAACAAAATTCATAATGTAGGATCAGTTTTCTTGGCTTAGTTTCCAACACAAGGATTTAGGCAATATAAATACTCTAGATAAATGTTCATTTTTGACTGTTGTTCATATTTGAATGCAATTAAATGTACACAGCTTTTATCTTCGTAAATATCTAATTACCATATACAGCATTCATAGAAATATATGGCCAAGAATTTCTTTGTGTTTAAGTTTTCAACCTCTAAAAAATATGGCATTCTAAAGCTTTATAAGTAACATTATAAAACACACTAAATCCCCCAATCTAGTTTTGCACTAACCACTAGTCTCTCTATTATGCAATAATTTAAATGATTACACAGACAACTTGCAACTCCGCATGTTAAGATTAAAACAGATCCTTCATCAAAAACTTGAGCATTTTAACATGGCTTTAAGCCCTGATGCGCCATTGAATTAACAGTGTTCTTTCTTTCTTTTTTGGATACAATTATTCAGAATCCACTAAGGCAAACATGTTTGATGGGGGAAAAAAAGAGAAAAACATTAAAACTTGTGTAGGCTACATCAAAAAAGTAACCGCAGACACAAATAATATTTCTGACTTTGTTGGACCAATCAGATGACACTAACGCAAAATATGGCATGTGTCTTTACCTTCAACTCTTCAGAGAGAAGGTTTATGAATATGACACTCGATGCAAGTGGAAACCTATGTAACATTACAGCTGCACTTACACAAATACTTCAAATTCCAGTTTAACACAATACAAAAGTGTTCAGGACATATTTTGATGATAGTGCCAAGTGTTGCCCAACCAGTGACAAAACACACTCAACTATATATATATATATATATATATATATATATGCCTATAATCAGCAAAACTAAGTAATGAATTTCACTGCATGTCTACACACAAATATATATATATATATATATATATATATATATGCCTATAATCAGCAAAACTAAGTAATGAATTTCACTGCATGTCTCCTTTGCATGCAGTTACACACTGGTGTGAATGAATGCAGGCTTTGGAATCGCGTCTAACTCAAGTCCTGAGAAGTAGAATGTGGAAAACACAATCGCACACACACGCACAAACTACACTCGTTGCGCACTAAGGCTATTTTGTTTAACAACTAGTCAAGTGGGGAACTCCGAGGCAGCATTTCAAGTTTAGGGGATCAGCTGAAGACCTTGGGTTTGAGAACACAGCTCACTGTCATACTCCATCAGTTCTAACCTCGTGCTGTTGAGGCTTTAGCCCTCAAGTGTTTTGTAAGTCTCTGGAAAAAGGTGGTGTAAACATGTGTCCCCCCTTTCAGTTTAATCTAGAGCTTTGTGTCAGGAGAAAATAAAAAGGAAACATGGAATGTCTAAAAACTAAACTAAAAACACAAACGAATCCAGTGCCGTACATTACATTAAGTCTTCCTCGAATGCCGTGTTTGTGCATCAAACCATTTTTAATGGACCTTTTATAGATTTAAGCCCTCATTTGAGCTGGTTGTGAGGAGGTGGAGATGCTCAGTGAGGTCTGGAAGGGTCCATGGGTTCATTGGTAGGGGCTTGGCGGAGTCTCCTGTCCGGGTACTGCGTGTTGTCGAAGGCTAGGCGGTGCACGGTCTGGACATGGGTCTTCAGGTTACCTTTCTGCGAGGCGCTGTAAGGACAGTATCGGCACTGGAAAGGTCGCTCACCTGAAACGGATACACAAAAAACAAGATGAGGTCAGAGTCTGGACCCCAAGGTGAGAGCGGAGCCGAGGTTGGAACCAGAGAGGAGAGAGAGGTTACGTGGCGGTGATGTTGGAGGGCTGACTTTGAGAGTGCTGCCTTCCCTTTTTAAGAGGAAAGAACAGAGGCAGGTTGGGAAGGTGGGGGGAGGGGCCGCGGCATGATTGATGGGCTGATGACATGCCATATGGAGACGGTTGACTGTTCCCCCCGAGGGGACGTCAGCCTTTTGTTTTCTGTTTCTGTCAGCTGTTCGTACAAACACACAAACTCACAGACACAGGAATCTCTGCCTGTCTGCCTTCCCCTGAGCAATAAGACGTCACATTGACGGTAGATGTCGAAAGTCTGGGCATATCAAGTTTTGCGAGGAGAGGCGAACTTGACAACCACACACAGACCTAGTTTCTCCTTCTGTCCATGTCTGTTTGGGGCTCAACACTGGAATAATTGTCAGAGTCCCAGTTTCAGCGTTTAATTAGACTGATGTACAATGTTGTCCTCGAGCAGTCACATAAAAATATCCCCCAACACCTGAGCAAAACAAATGAGTCTGCCATTCAATTTCTCCATATTATTATTATTGAAAAATGAATGAATTATCCACAAGGAAATAATTGTCATTCCGAGGGGCTGAAAGAGGGGTATTATCATAAATCATGGCTCATAAAAAAATGAAGACAGACACAATTAATCAGGACTATCTGAGGCTGGGTTGCGCTGGCTGCCTGATAAGGTCTGCAGCACAGTAAGAGCTCATCCAGGGGCACTGTGGTTCCCTAGAGGAGTAGAAAGTGAAACCCCGATCCAAAACAGAACCCACCAAATTACATTAAAGGTTATTGTCAGAACATCACCAAGAGTGCGGCACAAATTGAATTTGACCTTTACTCTCGGCCTGCTTTGCTATTTGTAATATGCAACACATGCAAAGGGAGTAATTCATTAAGGGTGGGCCTCCCCGCTGTAGCAAAGCGCATCGCCGATTGTTAAGGTAGATGCGGATGCAATCCATTTGATCTCCTAGCATTGGTTTATTTCTAGAACTTTCTGCGCAGTAAAAACGATGGCAGGTAGAAACTGCACATCACAGAATGAAGAAAGATGAAGAAATGACTGACAGGACAGAAAAAAAAAAATACACAAGATAAACACAAATAAGGCAAACAACCGAACGAAAAGTGAAACATACTTGTTTGGGGGCTTCTGTAGAGGATGGACTCCAGTTCCCATGAGTCCACTGGACTCAAACATCACTGTGGGAGCAAGGTGGCCGGGTTAAACAGAGGAAATCAAATTTATCATGTTGCAAAAATTGGAACTTGTTCCCTTTTATTGTTACCCAGCAGGGTGCAAACATAATTCTAGCAAAAATTCAACTTTTAAATCTACATAAAATCAAAATTTACCCCATTTACTTTTGAATCACAAGTTCCTGGTCTATTTCTGAATGACCCATTGGTACACACATCATTCCAAAGCCAAATAAAATTGTCTTCAAAATATAATAATTTGCTGCGCCTATAAAACAAGTTTCCTTTTCAGCTGAAGTCACCAACTCAAGCCAAGTGTGTCAACACTCCAACCACATGAAATAGAAACCAATCAACTGGGCTATATATACATTTATATATTATTTCATTGAATACCCTGTTTCATTGGGACATGCATCACATTACAGAAATACAATTGGTTGCTAATACGTTTCACGCTGACTTTAATGGTGTTTCTGCTTTTCCTGGTCACATTCAAAGGAAGTATTGAGCATCATCAAAGCAGGAATCCATTTAAAGTGCTAAGGTGCAAACCCAGAATCCACCCGCTCATCAAGCATTAGCCGTAAAGGCCTTGAATTAGCATCACCAGTTAGCGTGGCCGCAGCAGACAGTGAACTGAAACTACCAATTTAAAGTGACACACAGAGTTAGTGTGCATGCTAATGGAGGCCGGGGGCCCCTGCCCCGCTTCATTTGGAAGCTCACACTGAAGAGAGCAATCACTGATGACGTTGATTGTAAATCTATGTGTGTAGAGAGAGAGAGAGAGCTCCATAAAATGTAGCATTTGGCCTCTGTCACTGGGGATCAGTCTGGCTAGCATGCACAACCTTCACACACTCTTAAAAAAAAATAAAAAAACTCAGTCCTAGTCATAATCTGAGTGGCTAAGTGCACCCTGTTTAAAATATTGAAGGATAGCCTATTCTTTTCGACTACTGCGAATGGTACATGACCTCTTTATATTATATATTATTAAAAAGCTGCTATGGTGCATGCTAATGACGTGCACTTTGCCCACAGCAACCAGGAGGCAAATGTAGTAAATACTCATAGAAAAGGTAATTTCATACTTTTTGATTTAAAATACAATGGAGATGCATCATATCTAAATAATGCAAACATAAAATGGTGCACAACTTCATTACAGATTTATTATATCGTATGAAAGTTTGTTGTTGAACATGAATGATGGATATAATCTTATCTGTGATGAAATGAAGTCTCCCGATTGAGTAGGTGTGTATGTGTGTGTGTGGTTTGACGAGAAGACAAGGGCAAACTGTCACATTTTCTCAGCAAGCATTTGATGCATATCATACTGGACTGGTGACTGCTCAGCTTATTAGCATGCACAATTACAGCTCCATAAGTGACATCTGATTAATAATGTATACAATTTTCACAGGTCAGAGTCACACGCAAATATGTTTGCGGTGGAAAAAAAGAAAGAGTCTCGTCCAAGGACAGAGAGAGATCGCTCACTATACATACACACACACACACACACACACACACACACACACACACATAAATGCATACATACATGTACATTTAAATATATATAAATATTTGTCGCATATATTCAGGAATCATTTAGCAGCTTCTTCCTTTTCCAGCAAGACTATATACATTTTTGGTGTATTTGTAAATATTTCACTTTTTATAATTAATTTTTCATATATTTTTAATGATTTTACTGCACAACACTAACATATTAGATAAAGTATCTTTTAAGATTACATATATTTATAATTACATTTACAAGGATAAAATGATATGACAACATAAAAATGACAAAAAAAATTAATATAATGTGATATTAAAAGCACTTAATTTGCACTACAATGCAAATTACTGGATAAAGTATATTATAATACCTTATAATATTTTTATAGAAATTATATTTAATATATTTACAATCATATTTATAATTTGACAATAAAAACAGGATAAATTATCTTATAGTATCTTATAATTGTATTATATTTTTAATTATATTTGCAATGATAAAATGTGATAGAAATGTCACAAAACAGCATTTTTAATCGAAAAACAATATTTTGTGTCTAGAAATTCTACAAAAAGAAAAAAGTTAAGTTAGTAGATTCGGTTAATTGCTGTCCAAAGTTGGTGTGTGTGTTTGTTTTTAGTGTGTGTTTCTCACCTGTGTGTGATCTCATATGTGTGCTGTAATGGCTGGGCTGGTTGAAGCTCTTCCTGCACACTGGACACACATACTCCCCCTGCTGAGACCCTGACCTCGTCAACCCTACAGTTCACACACACACACACACACACACACACAGACAGAGAAAGAGAAATGAAAATTAATAGGAAAAACGTGCACGGAGCAGAAAGAGAGGTTAAGAGACGGAGGGAGAGAGAGAG
The DNA here is from genome assembly GCF_001515605.1 of Sinocyclocheilus anshuiensis. Taxonomy (NCBI): domain Eukaryota; kingdom Metazoa; phylum Chordata; class Actinopteri; order Cypriniformes; family Cyprinidae; genus Sinocyclocheilus; species Sinocyclocheilus anshuiensis. Next base: position 44,436 of record NW_015540880.1, on the reverse strand, counting down.
GAAGCATCATTAGTATGTTTTATGTGTCATTATGGGAGGCTACCTTCAGGGCTTGGATGGGGAGCTGTCATGCCGCATCACGAGAGCATCTCCGACAGCCTGACATGAACACAGGCCCATGTGACTGCATAAATTACTGTGAATTAAAAGCCTTGCCCTGTGATGTGCCCCCATCTGCGCTACCATGTCACATGTCAGGTGTGCTGCTTTCCCCTTTCTCCCTCTCTCCTTGTCTCCTTCCCTCTCGCTCTCGCTGTTCTTTTCCTGCCCGTCGCTCTAGCTATGTCAGCCTTCGTCCGCGTGGGGGGAATTGCTCGGACACGTGTGCATCGGTGAAGGACTCGCTGAAGTAACAGGAACGGATGTGGAACCTGAAGCAACCGGCATCTCGTTTCCCCTTAGGGTGCTTTAAGAGCACGAGCTGAAATGTTGTCCCTTTAGCTCCTGTCCGTCACCTGGCACTGGTGGTCCTACCTGCTCCGACCCCTCAAGCCCCGCTTTGTTGTAGTGCCGAGCCGTGACTGAGAGTGTTGGTGGCAGTAGTAAGCAAGGCTACGTCTAGTAAACATGAGTCCGTGAGTTATTACCATACCGGAGCGATGCAACAGGAAAAGCAGCAGACAGCACAAACAAAAGGAAAGTCTAACATTGGAAAGGTCACTTTATTGTATGTGACTCAAAGGGCTAAAGAGAGCACTGATGATATCAGGCCAGACAGTTGACAGAATTTCCACTGTCTTTCCGCAGAACTACACTCACTGATGCTGGCCAACTGGACCAACGCCTGGCAAAATGTCCTTAAATGAAGTGGAATGAAAAAAAAAAAGCATTTGAAAATATTTTTCTAAGCAGCTGGTGGCTTAATTTGACTCTTTCGTTCATTCACTCATTGAGTGTGCTGCTTTGCATATTTGTGGCATCGAGGCGCTGTATCCCCAAGGAGAGCACCCAGCGTGCCGTTAGGAGCCTGATGTTTAAGGCTCGCGATGCCTCTCAGCGATAGCTGTCTGAAATGTTTTTACACATTTTCGTAGGTTACACGATGATGAAGAGATTACTCAATAGTTCCATTAACCTTTGCGTATTCGCATGCTGGCACAATGGTGTGTGCGTGTGTGGGGTGCTGTGTGCAATTTTAGCCCTCACTGTACTCGTTTGTCATTTCAGCTCAGGAATAAATGTAGTTAATGTGCCTTTGCTGAATAATTCAAATACTTTGACTTGACAACCATTTCCCAGCATGTCGATCTTTAGCAGTTTGCAGAATTACAATGGCGCTGTAGAGTAATTCGTGTAATTGATGAAATTCTAACTACAGATAAACAGATAAATCCTGTCTGGATAAATTTGTCAAAACAAATAAAAATAAAACACTACAAACTAAAATCAATTGATTTTAATACTACAAGTGAATTTAGGCATTACAACTTTATGAAAAATTGAGTCATTTTGTGATTTGCAAAATATCCCAATAAACAGCGTTATTAAAGATTAACTTTAGGTGAGTGTTAGATGACAGCAAAGGTAATCTAAATGTAAAAATGAGGAAATGAGCACGTACAAATAAATATCTAATATTGTCGGATACCAATAAATAGAAAAAAAATCTCTTATACCAATACCAATATATTATATCCCTAGACACAGGCATTCTAAACAGCAAACATCTGATGCTACAAACTTTGTCAACAGATAGTAAACAACTTTAAATTTTACTTTCATAAATTTTGAAAAAATGTGTCCCAGCAAGTTTGTGTATTACATTGCATTACAGTATGTATATATTTCCATTATAGGCCATCTTTTTCTCTATATATCAGTATCGGATGTCACTGAAAGACTACCACTAATTGTGATCTTGTTTTTTTTTTACCTTCAACTATCTCTGTAAATGATTAATTGTGCATCCACAATTGTAGTTTTATTTGAAGGTTTGTTAACTGAGGTATGCAAATGTAGTAATTGGCTTAATAAATGCACATGTGCATCTTGCCTTATTTGATGTTTCAAGAGTCATAATCACAAACGGTACAGAAGAATATGTATAATATAAGTCCAGTGTGCACTAACCCACTGCAAATTAATATGATTTCTCAATACCAGTTTAGTAATCCGTTTCAGAAAAAGTGAAATAGGCTCAAAATACATCATAGAGGGACCCCAAAATGTATTTGGACACACAAATCCCTAAACACTTGCTTAATGTTTCATCATTGCATTGATGTGTCATTGCATCAGATCACACCAAATTACATTTTTTGCACTTTTCAAATCAAAATATTTCACAAAAATATGCTATTGATTGATTGATTGATTGATTGCTTGATTGTGAAATGATCTTACATTTTTGAGGGTGTCTTTAATGTCCAAATACTTTTGGGCCACTGTACAATAAATTTAAACTTATTAGAAAAAAAATAAACAGTAAAAATCAGCATTATATAATACTGGTTATGAATATCAATGCAGAATTCTATACAACCACTTACCTGCTTGCTCTGCCATGGCGTTGTTGAAGCCCCAGTGGTGGTAGAGGGCAGCTAGATCGTGAGGACTGCAGTTCTTCAAGAAACTCAGGATGTCCGTCACAGGTTCTGGACCATCGGTCGTCAACTGTCTTTTGGACTGGGAGTGAGAGGACGATCCTCTCAAGCCAAGTCTGCTCCAGGGGTCATACCCAGACACGGATGGTGTATCCTGAGCTTGAGAATCAGACCTGCCGGAGGTCTGAGGAGCATAGGCTTTGGAGCTCCTCTGATCTGAGAGTTTGTGTTTGCTAGAGAGCATAAAATGAAGTCCCTCTTGAGGTAGCAGACTACTCTCCATCACTCTGCTTCCTGTCTTTGGGTTCCCAGTCTTCTGAGGCCTTGCCGTAGGCCGCGAGGAACTGTTTTGATGGACGTCTGCTTTGTGTTTACTGCCTGCCAACTCATCTGTCCTGGACTTGATGGTCTTGTGTTTGGACGAGTGAGATGATGCCCCCGGTGCTGTGGCCACGTGCCAGCTCTTGCTTTGCGAGGAGCTGGACTCTACGCTACTTGTCGGAGGTTTTGATTTCTTCATCCCTCCAGGACTGCAATCAGGTGGAATCGTTCGGGATGTTCTCATCTGTGGCAGAGAGGGGCAGTCCTTACCCTCCAGAAACGGAGGTGGCCCGGTGCGTCTCTTGAAATCGAGAAGTGATTTGGGCCCCTTGAGGCCATTTCTCGGGGCCCACTTAGGCACCAACGTAGTGCTGTCAACTTTGTGTGCAATTCGTTGGTGAATCCAGAGAACTTCTAGATACAGGGTTGCATAGGAGCAATAAGGACACTGGTGTCGAACCAAACTTTTCAAGAACATGGAAGAAACCCCTTCTTTTTCATTATCCACCTCCATGGAGAGATTAAGCAGATTAGCATCCACTTTATCCATGGTGCTACTTCCTTCCAACCCCTTGTTCCTTTCCTCCTCAGTCTTTGACGCTGCATCGCTCAGTGCTGCCCTCTCCAGGTGAGTTGAGCTGGTGTAGGGCCAGTAGGGCTGTTGCAGCAGGGCATTTCTCAGTCTTGGGAAGCCCGTGTGGTTCCTTTGGTGAGGTTGGCTTTGGCTGAGTGAGCTGGTTAAGGCATCACTCCTCTGGCCCCAGTTCCTGATTGCCATATCATGCGTTTGGACGTGGGCAGCGATGGCCGAGGGCTCCGAGGTGCAAAAGTCACAGTGCTCACAGGTGTATGGCTTTTTATCTGTCATGAAAACAACATATAGGGATTTGTAACTACACAACAACAACATTTTCTGAACAAAAGCCAGCAATCAGCACAACAATGAATTTAGACACTGAAATTCAAAACAGTTTTGGAGTTTCACCACAAGATGGCACCCCATAACTACTTAATTTTACTTCAGTACATGTACTAATACTGATTGAGAAGTTTTGTTTTACATTATTTTTATGACTGAAAAATGATTTTAAGAGCGAGTGTACACACACACACAAACACTAAAAATTTAGGGTCAGTAAGATTTTTTAAAGGAACGCCCTACTTCATTCAGCAAGGATGCATTAAATTGGTCAAAAGAAACAGTAAAGTTAAAGATGTTAGAAAAGATTTCTATTTTAAATATATTATTCAAATGTTTCTTTTGGATATTTTATTCACCAAAGAATAGTGACAAATTTGAGGTTTCCACTAAAACATGAAGTAGCCAACATATTATCAACTTTTCAACATTGATAATACTAAAAAATCTTTCTTGAGCACCAAATCAATAATATATAAACATGATGTAACATATATAATATGATGTAACTATAGCATATACAATATAATTGTCTAATATAATGCAACATCTAATATGTGAAATTTACTCTCTATGGCATTGTATAACATACACATGTAAATGATAATCTGCACAGTTACACAAGGTCAAAAACCTTAACAGTGGTAGCACAATCACACACAGTTTGTTTAACAGTAGTACAATGGAGCAACAGACTACTGGGCCTGGGAACTTTGCCTGGGACTACCTCTTCTCATCTGTCAGCAAGATGTTTGCTTACATTTAACATGTCTGCAATCTCTCAGTAGCTCTCTCTCTTTCTATTCTCTCTCTCAAGCCATCTGGATTGCATTTGGTGGCTTACACTAGCTGCTGTGCAGCCTTCATTCCAACCTCTCTGAGGTTATTTTTGAGCCAATTCGGAGAGGGGGGTCCTCTGAGATAAACTTTACATGAACATAATGGCCATGACTGCTTCCATACATTCTTTCTGCTTTTCAGTAGAAAAGCTACGAGAGGAACTATCATATTCTAAGAATTATTTGGTCTTATTAAGAATCTTGTAGAGGAGCGCATTCTACAGATTTCACACCTACATGAAAATATCAGCAGTGAGTGGACATCGGTTTCAACTCTTACACAATGAAACCTCTGTTCTGGAACATTCCATTTGTGTCAATCCCTAAGAGGGCATCTTTTGTTTAAGGCAATTTTATTTTACTTAACATTGTGGTTAAGTAAAACACAGCAAATTTATCAGATCTATTATAAGTCTTCTCTTATAGACAATTAAAATAAAACCTCATGATTTCACTAAATATGACAGGAATGATCAATTATCAAGATAGCTGCTAGTGCTCTATGGGGGCATATTGGCTTTGTTGAGATACCTGTCATCTGCAGTATTTTCCAGTGATTTTAACACTGGTTTTAACTGAAGATCTGCACTTAGATGGGGAAAGTGGAAAAAAAGTCACACAAATCTTTAGAGCTTGTCTTCCTGAGACAGGAAGTCCAGAAATAGCATCATGCAAAGAGGGCTGGACAGCTCCAGCCACAAGCAAACGATTTAACAATTCAGAGCTTGGTTTTGCACCTTGATAACTAAAAACATGCTTCAAAGAGCTCACACAGGCTGTGATTGAAAATTTTTTTTTTTTTTTTTTTTAATGGTATGAAAGAACAGAAAACAGATGTAATTTAAAGAGGTATGAACAAACGATACTGAGACTAAGATGTATTTAAAAAAATAACCTAAATCCATAAACTAGTCCTTTGAGTAACTGGAACTGAATTAAATGTAATGAGGTCCATTTCAATGAGTGTAATTTTGTTTTTAGCTTTGAAGCAGAAAAGTAAAACACTGATACTGCAAATGGAAATCATAAAGGTTCTATACTTAATGTGAATTTTGTTAAAAAAGTATTAAGTATGTTAATTAATAAATTGGATGCAAAGACCATGCCTTCATTAATTAAACCAAGTGAATAAATGTCGTAATAAGAGGCCTAATTGAAATCAAATACTGTATGTATTCAAGATTTAAGCTATACACAAACAGTACAATTCAACTGAGCACATTCAGATTTGCTGCAGTAACTGTCCACAAGGTGTCTCTGTCCTCTGTAACTTCAGCTTCAGAAACAGTATATCATGCTGTTAAGCCAGCCATTCTCATATCCTTTTCCTGGAGATCTGCCTTTAGTCTAACACACCTTCTAGTAATGATCAAGTGAACCCCAAAACTTGATTTGCTGGTTCAAGTGTGTTTTATTAGAACTCCATAGGAAGGTGGATCTACAAGAGTAGGATTAATAATAACGAAAAAATATAAAGGTTCATAAATTAAATTTCTAAAGTGACTACAGAAGATAAACCTGCTTTATAAATGTTACAGTAATCCCTCAGTTAATCATAGCATCATTTCTGATCAGGTACCAGTTACCTATTGTGAAGTTTACACATTCTTTGGAGCACTGTCACATAGCTAATTCAACATGAGTAAAATTAATTCTGTAATCGAACTGTAATCGAACACACCTGAGTCAACTAATCAAAGTCTATATGTTCACTTGTAAATGGTACTGTAGGCAGGTGTTGAATAGGAGTTGAAATTGAAATCCCTGCAGTAAAGTAGATTTAAAGTAGCAATGCTGAGGACCCCTGGTGTATAATACACAAAAACAGATTCAAATGAAATCACATTCCTTTCAGTGAATTTAAACATTAGCTGTTTAATATGAAAGCAAAAACTATCCCAGAGGTTAAGCATCTGCCCACCATTGCATGAATAATACCGTGTTGTTTACAAACTGTGAGTGTGGTAGGCCTAAGGGAGTTTATGATATGCAAACAAGTGGTTCTTGAAGTTTATAACAAATTTTTAAACTAAGAGAACATTCATGAGATTACATTAAAACTTTGAGTTGGCTTTAAATTTCAAAATAAGGAGGATGCCCTTACCTGTGTCCCCAAAGAACGCTGTCCGTTTTTGATCCCTGAAGAGTCCTGCTGATTCCCCTGCTTTAGATGGGCTGGACGCTGCTTTACGGAACAGTCCATTTCCACCAATGGTTTCACCCAAACCACCATGTCTGATGAGCATGTGGATCACCATCTGTTGCTGTGTGCGGAAGCCCTTTCCGCACTCCAAGCACTCCGAGGTTTTCTGGGAATTCTTACGGCTAGGGCGAGAAGTAGGCCGGTACTCAGTGTCACACAGATTCTCTGGGCTTCGCTCACCTATCGAAATCTGGTCATTCCTTTCTCCATTGTTGTGGTGATCTGTATTGGAGCCTTGGGTCCCAGCCCCTCTCCGTTTCTTAGTTGGGATACTCGGCATTGAATCAAGTGATTTCTTCCGCTTGTCCTGTCTCAGCAAGACATACTCACCTTTTTCCCTGTCATATGCTACATCTGCATCAGCTAACCTCTCTTCCCAACCCAGGCTCTTCTCCGATACCTCCACCACTTTGCCTCTGGTGGCCAGTTGCCAAGCCTGGTAGCTACAAACTGGATCGAGCTCCGGGATTCTTTTCCCTAGAGTTCCGTCAGTGGGGTTCTCTTCATATCCTGCTGGTTTCAAGTTTAGGCATTCCAAGAAGCTTGTCTTGGTGACAGATGCAAAGTCCTTATCACTGCATAAGGTATTGTTAGGAGGCAGCTCAACATTTCTGTGGACCTGTTCGTGCAACAGGAGGCTCTTGCTGTTGTGGAAGAAGTTACCACACTTGGCACAGAGTTCATACAGACACACTTCGTTCACCAAGTTCGACTCGTCCTGTGCCACCTCATTGACAGTAGCCGGAAGGTAAGAGTCACTCTTTGGTTTTACCTTGGTGTTGTGGGTCTTCATGTGGCTACGTAGGAACCAGGGCTCACGAAAGCGGCGTCCACAGATCCGGCACCCATGATCCAGACTGTTCTGATGCTTTTTCATGTGAGCTTTCAAAAACCAGGCCTGGGTGAACACCTGGTCACATTGTTCACATGGGAACTCGCCTTTACCGAGTACACAGTCAGCATCCTCGCTGATAGAGACTTCTTTGGTGACAGATTCCTCCTCAATAGGATGTACCTTCTCAATGTGAGCCTGCAGTTGGTCCTCCTGCAAAGTCTCATAAGGGCACAGTTCACATCGGAAGACCTTGTGAAGATCCTGCATATGCTGTTCAAGCTCTGCAAGACTGGACAGTCTCTTCCTGCACAGAGTGCATTGCACTGACTGTTTGCCATTCTCACCAGAGGTTATGTCCTTCTTCCCACCTTTCTTCCTTGTTTTGGTCACATCCTCACCGCTCACAACCTTGTTGCAGGCCGAGGTACTCTCAGTCGGACTGGAGCAACCGCCTTGATCTTCTGGCACCCCTCCTTCCTTTTCCCCTTCCCCTTCCTCGTCCACGTCTTCCTCCTCACCACCGATGCTCTGGCTGAGGCCGTCCAGTTTGTGACTGCGAATGTGGGCCTTTAAGCTACCCTTCTGGGCTGAGCGGTGTTCACAGTGAGGACACTTGTATGGTTTCTCCCCAGTGTGCTTTCTCATGTGCTGGGACAATGAGCTGAGAAAAGGAAAACTTCTTCCACAGAGTTCACAAGTGTGACCTCTGCTCTTCTTGCCTTCCTGGTGACCCTTGGAGAAGGACTCTTCCTCTACAATGTCCGGCCGTTCCACCTCCATCTCAAGGCTTGAATATTCCACTATGCTGCTATCTGTTGTCCAAATTATTAGATCCTATTAAGTCTGTCTCGCCTGTAGTCATTCGGTCTGGGTAAAAGTTCTCTTTGTCAAACGGGCCATTGTTGGTAATTCTGTCTTGACAGTGTTGCTTTTGTCTGGAATATGTCTGGAGTTTTTTCTCCTATGAATCATCTTATCAGCTGAGGGTTTGCTTCATTCTGGTCACCTGGGAGGAAATGGAGACAGAACAGAAGCAAAATTGAGAACAAGACTTGCAAATGAGCAAATAAAGGTTATTCATTAATCCATTAGTCCATAGCAATAAACAAGCTGCTATTAGTAAATGGAAGGCACTATGCATATTTGTTTTATAAAATGACTGTTATTATGAATCAAGTGCTGTTATGAATCAAGTGCTACATAGAAAAGATGTAGAGATACAAAACTGTTAAATGGAAAAAACTTAGGCCCAGTGTTTGAGACAACCACCAGCTAACAGAGTCCTTTTATATAATGTCATCTGACTGTCTTTTTTCAGTCAAAACTATTCATTTAAGGCAGGATCCATACTTCATAGCTGAATACAGAGGACACAGTACATTGGGTTTTATGCTATGCACCATTTACAAGTGAGTGGGAGAGGGACAATGAGATAGAGAGAGAGAGACTGCTGATGTCCTCATTTAAGAGTCAGAGGAAATGGCACATCTTTAAGTATTGCATAAACACACTAACTTATCCAACATGCTTTCTGATTATTCTAACAAGACCTTAAACAAAGATACAGTAAATACACTGCTCAATATTCTGACAAGAAGGATATTAATTGTTTAAAAATTCTCAAAAACATACACACCCCAGTCCAGAATCAGGAGTTCTTGCCATTCTGTTTCATTTTCTATCAAATGTAAACATAGCAAATCTTTTTTGCATTCTTCAAAAATGGTTATGCTGACTGAATGCTTATTGTAATACATAGGCTGTGTGTTGGCATATCTGTTGATCTAGTTTGTGCAATTGGTTAATTTGGGTAAAATAAATACATTCTACACTACAGTAGAGACTAAGTCTGAGTAACAAGAGCTAATATCTCAGTAATATTGGGGCTTTAAGCCAAAGATCCAGTTGTACAAATGTGTGTAAATACTATTACAATATATTTTGAATTTAAATGTTACAAATTTATAGAGTTTATTATAATTATAATAATAATATTTCCAGTTCAAAAATGTTTTGATTTTCATAATTATTGCTTACTCGTTACATTTAAAGTTAATTACGGTTGACATTTAGCTGAAATACCAATAATAGACAGTTTAACTTAAGGCCAACATGTGTTCAAAGAGCTGGAAATGTTCAGTATTTTTTTCTTTTTCTTTAAGGTATGTGTGACAACTTGCCCCCATCCACCTTATATTTCAGCCCATTTGTGTGAATCTTTGCCTGAAGGACAACAGCAAGTCTCAGTTAGTCCCCTCTCATAGTCAGTATGAGCAGTGGCTGTCTGCTCACAGGCCTAAATTCATTGTGTGTACAAGTGTGTGCGTGTGTCTGCTCAGGCGTAAAGAGACTATTCAGTGTTAGGCAAGAGATGGGCCAGTTGGGATGAACCCTGAGGGCCGGTCCTCTCTCTCTCCCAACAATCAATAATCCATTATATACAAACTACATTTCACCACTGGCCCTGCATCCCCCTCACACAAACACACACATTCTAATGCACAAAATGCACTCGCCTCTCCACAGTTCATCTTTTACGGTAAGTTAACTTGCTGTGCTATAAAATGCCCGGTAAGAAATTTAAAGAGGAGACGTTTAGGAAATTGGAAGTTTTCCTAGAGGTCCCATCATCAATTTATCTCGACTTATATCCAATGTTTGCCTACTTATCTAGTTTATTTCCTTTGATTATTTGATTTTGTATGTTGGGTAGCGTGTAAACAGTGTAGCCTCTGTGACAATGGAATGGATGAGGTGCTTAACCGCATAATAACTGAACTGAACATGCTGAGCTGGTAATGAATAGTGTTTTGCTGTTTCGCAAACCAATGAGCTGAGCATTAAATCGCCGTAACTATGATACCAAGAGGTTTGGGAGATGTGTAAGGACACACACTACACAAACACACACACACATATATACACACGTCAGCAATGGAGTTATTATTGAAACATGGCTGTTCTCGGAGGGCTTACCTCAGCTCTGCTGACCTACTTATCCCCAGACAGTTCATCTCATCTTGTAGCTCCATCAATGCAGGATCAGTGCATTTTTCAAATTGAGCGGTGTGTGTGTGTGTGTGTGTGTGTGTGTGTGTGTGTCAGTACGCGTGTGTGCACTCAAATCCTAAACCAAATTGTGCATTTTGTCCAAATGCACAGAGACAGTAACCAAACCACTAACAGGCATCAATGCTGACAAAAGAAGATAGAAGAGCTTGATTGTCTTTTGTTCTCATTGTGATGTGACAGACAGCAGATTAATCACTTGTTTTTCCTTAAGACTGCAACCAGTGAGATTGATAATGCAAAATCTGTCCTAAAACAAGCATAATGTAACAAAACACAACTTTGGTATGAATTAACATCCATTTTGAATTTCCACTCAATGTGCAAATGGTATTTTGTTTTTATTCAAAATCACAATTACCAATGATGAAACTCATTGTGTTATCCATCATTATTGCGAAACTCCTTTAGGAACATATTGTCTCTACGGTCTTCCTATCTTACTAACGATTTGGTGGATCTCAAATCCCCTTAAACTACAATTGCATTGTGCCTCTCACACCAGAACTGTCACAATAGCTCATGTCTATACCTCCTCTGAGCTGCGGGGAGTCCAACGCGGCCAATGTTGGATGCAAGGGTCCATCCTACGCTAGAGGCCTGTCTGAAGCATGTCTGGTTGAGGAAGACAAAGGGAAGTCCCTCCCGGTCCCATCTTGGAGTAAATCCTGCCTGGTACCCTCAACTACTGATTACGGCTGAAATAAAAGGGGGGCCCTGGCGCAAGTTTACGACTGCAAGCACAATAGCAGGTGCTGAGGCTAACGTTGTCATGTTAAATTACGGGAAATATTCTGGTGTGTTCCAGAGATGTAATTCCCCCAGGTTTGAAACTGAGGAACGAGAGGAGCCAAGAAGAAACAGGCTTGGTTGGACATGCTTCACGAAATGTCAAGTCTAGCAAAGTTAAAGTCTGTGTAATGAGGAATGTGAGTACAGATGTGGTCATACGATAAAAACTGAACGGAGAACGGGCACAAATGTTTCCATTCAGCTGAAATGTAAAGCTAAGTGATACAGCTTGCACAGGGTGAAGGGCTCCTTTGTTCTGCAGTGTTTCTGAAATGAAGACACAATGAACACTACTTAACTGTAGCCTGTCCACGTTACATAGGCATAAAACAAGATTTACAACTCGAGTTCTTCAAAAATACACATCCCCTATAGAGACTTCGTCCCTGTCCACTAGTTATGGTTGTTGACAGTGGTTATGATTAGGCGTGTGTGATTCTAGTGGTTTCCACAGTTGGGATACAGCCACCGTTCATTTGAGATTCCTGAGGAACCTTCTTCTGACACATCTGCGCCCTGCCTCAACTCTTAGCTGTCGTTCCTAATACACATTTGCCATTATATACACTGTACAAAGTAAGCACCTTATAAATAGTTAGTGATTAGTGATTCAGTCCTCTTAAAGGAACAGTTCACTCAAAAATTGTATCATTATTTAGTCACCCTCACTTACTTTTCACCATTTCAAAGCCTTATGCTTTTATTTTCACAGTGAAGTATAAAAGTAGATTTAAAGACAATTTATAGTGATCAGGAAATGGTCAAACGCCAATAATCACTTTTTGTGTAATGATTTCGAAAACATTCCTATTTCTTTTCCATTAAAAAAATTTGTTTTGGAGTGAAAAATGAAATGAACAATATAATAAACAAAATAACATTAAATTTAATAATAAAATACACTAGTTTTGCTCACAGGTTTTGGGTTGATATGATTGTTTGATATTTCATGCCTATGATCATGATCAAAAATACAATAAAACAGCAACATTGTGAAATATTACTACAATTTAATATAACAGTGTTGGTGAATATAATTTTAAAATATAATTTATTCCTGTTATGGCAAAGTTGAATTTTCAGCAGCCATTACTCCAGTCTTCAGTGTCACATGATCCTTCAGAAATCATTCTAATATGCTGATTTGGTGCTTAAGAAACATTTCTTCTTATTGTGAATGTTGAAAACATTTGTGCTGCTTAATATTTTGGTTGAAACCATGATGTATTTTTCAGGATTCTTTGATGAATAAAAAGTTCAAAAGAACGACATTTACTTTTAATAGATATATTTTGTGACATTACAAATGTATTTACTGTCTCTTTGGATCGTGTAGTGCATCCAAAAAGCATCCCATTAAAGTATTAATATATTTTAAAAAATAAATAAAATGCTGACCCCAGACTAGGGCTGGGCGATATAGCTAAAATATGCATCAACGATATAATGTTTCATATCATTCGGTATGGATAATTATTGACATTTTTATAACCTTTTTTAAAACAAAGAGCAATAGAATTTTTTTTTTTTTATTTAACCACTGTATTTTTAAATTAACCCAATTTATTGAGACAAACAACAAATACTTTTGGTTTTAACAGTCAAACACAATAACAATTTTACAAATATCTAAGTTTTAATGTTTTATGTGCAGATTAAATAGGTTTTAAGGAAACTTTTGGCTTGTCTCCCAAGGCCACAGGAGGGCGCAATGAGCAAAATAATGCAGCACATTTAAATTCTCAACGCAAGGAAATAAATGTCTATAAAAATATCTGCATTACGTCTAAATTAACTCATATAAATCAAATATAATTTCGTAAATTGCATAAACAATTATGAACAAAACAGCATCATGTATTCATGCATTGCATGCAATACAAAGAGCCGAATCGCCCATCACGCAGATTGCATTTAAAAACATAAGAGATGCAGTAAAAGGGAATAAACCTCCACAAATGTTACCATATGTTACCACATTAAGCATATTCTTTAAGCTACCTGGAGCTATTTTACAGTATACGTTGGAACATATCTGCTAAGGCAAAGCTTTAATTTATCCTTAGTATTGTTCTTTTTCTGTGACATACTACTGCTGAAGTAATTAAGTGAAAGCACGCAGGTGATGGAGATTTACCGCTGATTACAGAACCGGCTTTACTGATAAGATGCGCGTTAAATATCGCATGCGATTTATCGTGCAGCCCTAATCATAATTAAATGGTCAATGATTGATAAGCAGCCATATGCTTGAGGAAATTCTTCACAAAAATGAAATCACATCTTTATGAGTGCATTTAAAAGCAGGATCCGCTGTTTACACGCCACCGACACGCAAGCAACAACACATGTGCCAAGCATAAAAACACACACAAAGACAGCCAGCTTTCAGTGGAAAGAAACAGCAGCACATACACGGCCCGTATCTGAGAGACACAGCCCTGAGCGAGAGCTCCATTCTTTCCCCTCCTCTCTTTTCTCTGGCTGATGAATGGCTATGGCGAATCAACTGTCTGCTCGCTTATTCAACCTGACGGCTAGTCCAGCTCAGCACAAACGCCCCATGCTCTGGACACTACTCCTCTGCTCTGAGCCAGTGTGTGTGTGGGAGAGAAAGAGAAAAAGTGTGTATATCCTCATGTGAAAGACAGAGCTAAACAAGTCCATGACACATATGGTTTTTCTAACATGCCCTGGCCTGAACGGTAAACCTTGAGCCAAAATACTATGCGGGTATGTGTGTGTGCTAGTATGTGTGTGCACTGTGCACATGTTAATTGTTGCATCCGTGCCAAACAAACATGTTGCATGTCAGTGTGTGTGTTTGATAAATCCTAAAATACCACGAGAGGCCGAGCAAGAGGGGCTGTAGCTTTTCAAACAACCTGCACTGCCACTGCTGATGTCGATCTCACACCACGAACCAACAGTGCAGCACAATGTGTGTGTTATTGACGTGTGATGCTCATCTGCTGATAAGATTACTCCGCTGAAATGACTTCTTCACAAAGCAGTAGTTCTTCCAAGCTCAGTCAGAATTCATAGCTCATAATTGTATGATAATGGCCTCAGATTGGTTGGAGATCAGTATTATCAGAGCAGTGTTTCTCCAGTAGAGATTGCAGATGTGCGAGGGCTCCACAACCTCCCAGCGCAGTCACTACAGAACGCCACTCCCTAAAGCCAGAACACGGCTACACAAGCGAGGGATTATTTTCCTGCTAGTGTGCTTGATGACTGACCAAAGAATCTGGAAATCCTGAATGATGATACCACTGGAAAGGGTTTAGGTTTGATAAAAAAAAAGTGACACTTTCTGATAAGCAACTCCAGCAACTTCAAACTTGTGATTAAACCGTGTAATGGTGCAGAATGTTTGTTCAACAGAAATTCGTAGAAATTACAGCTATTTTTAATCTACATTAATGTTTGTCGTAAAAAAATTAAAATAAAATACTAAAAATACCTTTAAAACAATATACATATATATTTAAATGGGCAACAAATTTGCATTACAAATTTTAAAAAATGTGAACATCAGAGAAAGAATCTTCTATTAGGAAAATATTTCTCTTGTTTCACTGGCAGGTTTTCTCACTTGCTTTACAGTTAAGCTTAAATCTCAGATTTAGTTTCAACAAGACTTACAACAGTCAAAAATCTGTGAATGAATTTAAAATATCTTGTCAAAAAATCTTATGCTAAAATGCTAAAAGAATCAATTAAGAATCAAGTCAAGTTAAATAATGATCACATAAGATCCTTTTTGATAAACTAAAACTCCCAAGGTTTCTTTTTTTCTGAATGTAAGTTTATTCAGATTACCTCACATTTCAGTTACTTATTATTCAATAACCTCATAAATAAATAAATACATACATACATGCGTAAATAAATCTTAATTTCATTAGGATCCCATGATCAATTCCTTTACTTTAAAAAAAAAATATTCTAAATAGAAATTACAAAAATAAATGTTATTTTCTTGTGTTATCTACTCACCCTCAAGTCATTCCAAACCTGTATGACTTTCTTTCTTATAAGTGGAACACCAATGTAAATGTTTAGTAGAATGATCATTTTGCTATTCAGCTAGATTTACCTTTTTTTTTTTTTTGTACTTATAAGTTTTTGCTTTTTTTTTTTTTAACAAAGACGATTGTATTATAAATTCATGCAGATCCGTCAAAGTGGCGAATTGCAATGTAAATGTTTTGGGATACAGGGAAATTGTTTCTACAGGTGTTCACAGGTGGGTTTATATGTGTGTTTTGTTTTTGGGTGGAAGTCAAAGCATGCAAGTGTGCATGTATTTGTGTGTGTGTGAGTGTGTGTGTGTGCGCACATGATAGAGAGATGAGAGAGGGACACTAGCAGTAATGCTTATGTAATATCTGCCCGAGCCTCTGCAGCACTCCTGATGGCAGTATGACATAACACCTATGTGGCCACACAGCTCGTCCAAGAAACACACATACACACTCAAACAGAGAAGATCCATCTACTCTATTTGATTTAAATGCAATCTATCATGATTTGATCGTTTCAAACAGCAATAAAATTCACAGGAAAACAAAATCACACATTGATTTGATAAAATAAAATAAAATAAATAGACATATTTAGTATTTTAATCTAAATATGAAAAATCTGTCATCATTTACTCCCATTCATGTAATTTATAATGATAGACAAAAATTGTATTTTGAAGAATACTGGCCATTCTTTTCAAAAGAATGAAAGCGAATGATGACTCTCACTGGGTCCGTCAAGCTCCAAAGTGGCAAAGATACACCACAAATCATGTCTAGTCAAGTTCAAGTTAAACTAAATGAAAATGAGAAATTATGCTGAAATAAAATAAGCTTTTATTTCAGTTAATGTGTATTTTATGTCAAGTAACAAAAGTATTTTTATGGGCTTAGTTTTAATTAAAGCCTTTACACAATGTTTTTTTTATTGAAGATGGGTGACTGTAGAATTGATGTCGTGACAGCAAGTGGCTTGCAGATACACTTGTGTGGTTGGTTGGCGTGGTCTAGAGCTGAACTATAATCTGAAGGCATTAACTTGCTCTCTAAAAAAAGCTCTCTGAACATGGATTAGATTTATCATCTATGCCCTATCTCCCCTATGCAATTATAACTCATTTGAATCTCATGTGATCACTATAACAGCTCCTGTAAAACTCCAGGTTGTGGTAATTTACCGCCCTCCTGGGGAAATTCTATCTACCTTCCTAGAAGAGTTGGATGGGCTGCTGTCCTCATTCCCAGAGGATGGCAGTCCACTTTTAGTCTTTGGCGACT
>NW_015540880.1:1885-27596 GCF_001515605.1 Sinocyclocheilus anshuiensis | reverse complement strand
CAGAAGTCTGAGATCCGCTAGTGAGCGACGCCTCGTGGTACCATCACAGAGAGGCTCAAAATCACTTTCCAGAACATTCTCGTTCACCATTCCTGGCTTGTGGAACGATCTTCCCACCCCTATCCGGAATGCTGAATCCCTGACAATTTTCAAGCGACAAAACTCATCTCTTTCGAAGCTACTTGATTTCATCATCATCATCATCAAAATTTCTCTCTCTTTATTTATTCCTTCTCTTTCTAGCTTGTACTTATTTGAACAATGTCTAGAAACTTGGTATTACAAGCACTTCCTGTATCTGTTTGCCTCTTTAAGAAGAATCGCTTTATGTATCCCCAAATTGTAAGTCGCTTTGGATAAAAGCGTCTGCAAAATGACTAAATGTAAATGTAAATCATGGTAAGGCCAGCTCAGACTCTCTTTCCCACTCTCTTTTTTGTCTCTCATTCCCCCTCTTTTTTGCACACACTTTCTCAACAAATGAAGGTAAAACAGAATAAATATGGAACAAAACAAAGGCTGCTAATGTGGGTCATTCTTTGAGTTCAATTCAAAACTCTGTAAACCATGTCAATGTTTCATCTTACGTACAGCATATGTTATGGCACAAAGCAACCTAAACCTCTTCACTGGGTTTATAGCCGGAGGGTGAGCGATTTTTGACTGTAGGGGCTTCTGTGTAGCCCCCTGGGGAAACTCAGGGTTAAATGCCTGGCTTTGGGTTGCCAGACCATCACCAGATGATCATGCTGCTCATGCTTTTAGATTTGACCCATATTTGGCAGAGTCCTAATAAAGATGCAGTGAACAGCAAAAATCATTTTCTTAAAGGGATGGTTTACACAAAAATTTAAACTCTGTCATCATTTACTCATGAAACTGTCAAAAAAGCATCCAAAACAAGCTATAAGCACAACATTCGATCAATTCTTGCATTATATACACTTTCAAACAGCACAGCTCATCCCTCCACCGCCTGTATGCTTTATTGACCTTGATGGCAGCCCAAGTGGGACACTCTTACTCAGAACCGTCTGGCCTCCGTAAGTATATCTGCGTCCTTGGCGAGAGACGTGATCACGGTCGCTCGGTTAGAGCTTGCAGGGCAGCCAGATGTCCTTCTCATGGCCTTCAAAGTATTGTCTCTCCAGCTATTTATTTATTAATGTTCAGTTCACACCGCGATAACTCTCACCCTGCAAATACTGTTTATTATACCAGAACTCTGAGAAGAGGCTAGTATTTAAAGACTAATGTAAATACGCTTTTAATATTTTCTGAAGATGTGAATATTTTCTGAAAATATGAGTGGCGCTTGCCTGTGCAGGGGGGTAAGCCACCATGATGCAGCTGTACAGTTTTGTGGTTGGTTGCTAGGGCGTCAGGTTGCTAAGGTGTTTTGGGCTGTTGCTAGGTGGTTGCTTACCCATTCAAGTCAAAAGAACTGTCCCCCAAGTCTATAACATTCTGCTTCCTAAATGAGTCTGTCGCTCTTTCTATAAGGTGAAAATCGTACATCTGAGTGCTTAGAAAAGTAATAGAGCACTATTTGAGCTATTATTCAGCCTGTGGCTGAAATATAAGCGAATACTCTAGGTTAGAGGTCCATGTTTGAGCAATAGTAATAGTGATATTTACATCGTCAAAGAAATACCTGGAGCAGATCTTGAAAATGTTCATTTTTAGGGATTGGATTTCTCCTATAAAGTGCAATAAACCTTAAAGCTCTGGTGCACGATGTCCACAGCATTTAACTGATATTTAATTGCCATTTTTGACCATTCAGGGTGTGATCTTACATCAAAATACCTTTGTGACCCCATCATTTTATATGAAAATCATTGTGTTTATTTTTTAATTTATGACAACATAAATTCGAAATAGGACGAAAGTGGTGATGCACCAAGTAGAATTATCATCTATTGCAGTGGACAGAATCTAATACTTGGTTTGTAGCACAAAGAACTATTAAGAAAGACTGATTATTTTTACATCATATTTTTAATAGTTTGGAAGAAAATAAAGTTTCTGTTCTCTTTTGTGAATCCTTTATGAATATTAAAAATAAATAACCAAATAAAAGAATATATATATATATTTTAATTTATTACTGGAAGTAAAAATAACCATTAAGCATGTTTTTTTTATTACAGTATTAATTTTATGCATCAGGGGGTTAATACATTAAAGAATATGAATCTATGCTTTAAGGTCATCGTCACAGTCTCTGAACAAGCTCAAGTTTCTTAAAACGGCTGGTTTCTCTCACTCTGGTTAGTTCAGAGGAGGGCAGGTAATCTAACACCATGAAAGCCATCTCAATCGCTCTCTTTCCCTCCCTCTTCTCTGTTCTTCTTTTGCGAGTTCATGTTCTGGTAAGAGAAGATCTGTCTCTTTTTAATGAAACCCCCCCCGTCACACTCATCTCCCATCTGGTATGTGTGCATATATGTGTGTGCGAGGTGGTGGGAGGAGGAGGCTGGTGTGGTTATGTGTGTGTGTGTTAGTATACATGTAACCAGAGGGAATAAGAACACGTGTATGCATGTGTGGTGTCATTACAGCAGGAAGCCTTTGCTCTGATGAGAGGTCTCAATTCCTGTTTATAGAGCAACCACTGGAGCACAACAATAGCTGGAATTTTGATGGATCGGCAGAGAGGACGCCCAACTCTCACCCTCCAGAGAAAAGCTTCACTCTCGCTGACAAATATACAACACAATATGTGAGAAATCAGAGGCAATA
Organism: Sinocyclocheilus anshuiensis; assembly: GCF_001515605.1. Lineage (NCBI taxonomy): Eukaryota > Metazoa > Chordata > Actinopteri > Cypriniformes > Cyprinidae > Sinocyclocheilus > Sinocyclocheilus anshuiensis. Next base: position 24,851 of record NW_015540880.1, on the reverse strand, counting down.
CACTCAGTGTTACTGATCGCTCGTAAATAAACAGGAAAGTCTCTCTCTAGTCTAGTTTTATTAAACGACACCTAAAGTGGTACTAGGGCTGCACGATTAATCGAATGCGATTGTTATGCGGATTTTGTTAGTAAAGCCGGTTCTGTAATCAGCAGGAAATCATCATCACATACTTTCAGATGGAGCAGAATTTACTACACATAGCTGTAGTTAATTGACAAGTTACGCAAAAAAAAAAATCGCGATTTTATTGCGCGATTCTGAAATCGAAGAAATCGTTCGCGATAATGACAGCTGTTTGCATAGCTTCTCAGTGAACTACGGCTCTGTGAAGTAAATGCTGCTCCATCTGAAAGCATGTGAAAATACCACATTTAATAACATATTTTTACTCCAAACTCACTTCATAACGTCAGTCGAGTGTTTGAAATAAATCCTTCTGTGAGATGATATGGCTTCTTACACAGAATAAGGCACGCAACATATTTCATAGTATTTAAGCAGTGATAAAGGCATTGCATTATAAATATACTTTATTTTAATTAAAATTATAATAATAAGAACTCCGATAAACCGTATATCGTAGTAGTCGTGTGTTTATTAGTCACGTTGAATCTGATCACAGAACCGTGCTTCACTGAAAGATAATCATGACAATCGCAGAATCGCGAGAATCGCGATCTTGATTCCATTTCGATTTATCGTGCAGCCCTAAGTGGGACCTTTTTTAACTTGTCTTAATTGTCTTGATACATTCATAGGTTAAATTTATAAAGTTACTATTATCATATTTGAATATATATTAGTAATAGTATTCAAATAGTATTGAAATTTTTTTTATATTATATTATTAATATTATATTACAAAATATTATAATTACAAGGTTATAAAATTTAACGTTTTGGCTCTTGTCTGATCAAAATGGTGTTGAGCGCACCCCTCACTGAGCGATCTGTTATATCGGGATCTCTGGGATTTGAGGTCAGTCCAGCTGGACGTCTGGTGCCAAAACGAGGTGGATTACACCCTTTAATCCCAGTCACCCCAAAGGAAGTGAACTAAAGCTGCCAGCGTCCTTCTTCAGACCACAGTCTTCATTCAACTGATCTCCCTGAACCTCTTTAAACAGACTTGGTGAAGTGTGAGAGAAGTGCTACTATCACTTGGCATGATACAAAAAAAAAAAACGGTTGTAAAAGAGTTTTGCCCTTAGGGGACCAGCAGCACTGACTGCTGAGATGAATTATATATATACAGTGTATCATGTGATGAGGGTTAAGACTTAGGCTTGTCAAGGAATTATAAGTATAATACTTCTGTCAGTTCTTTAGATGCAGTGCTCTAGGTTTCAATAAATAACAATGCTACATAAACAATGCATTAACTAAAAGTATAAATTTTAATGTTAAAAATGTTAATGTAAAATACTGTACAAAATAAATGCTGCAAATTGTTAGTTCATAAAGCTTCATAAATATTCATAAACCAAAAGAATTTATTATTGTATCTCCCTTCAAACAAAAATGGATGCCCAGACAACTAGGTGTTTTGATTCCACTTTTTATAGCACAACAGACAACATAGTGATTTCAGGTACAACAGTTTGCAATAGCTCTACTCACAAGAGAGTTTTGTTTTGTTTTGTTTTTTAAACAAGAGTTTTCTGAAGGCCTTCTTGTGTTACTGGAAATACAAGCATGCACTTGCAAAAATGTACTAGAAACTCAGACTTCAACAACTTGAGTAATTCGAACAGAAGGGTTGCACTGTATTGGATAAGAGAGGTTTGGCACTGAATGCTAGCTTTATTTTCTCAATAAATGAATTCCCTTGAGCTTGAGCTATTAATAATCTCTGAGCTATTTCTCAGAGGAAAAGCTGTTGGGGAAGCTGAAATTTGCTAATATTTCCAACCACACAAGCACAAAAATGTACCTATACATACAAGTCACTGCAGTTTCCAGTTGAAATGAACACTAGTGGTACTAAAACACCAATGACTTTTCATTCTTGTTCACACAAATTGTGATTACAGGGGTAGATTATCGATTAATGAACACTTATTTTTGTGCCTTTCGTTGCACAGCACTATGTTATTATGACTTCAAAACACTTTTAGTGCATGATTTGTAAACTAACACATTTCAATGTTTGTATCACATAACCAGCTCCACATGTATGGCTTTTCTGAAATAGTAAACTTGCTCGGTAGCTCACCTGGTACAACACTGCACTTGCTGTTGTAGAACTGCACTTGTAGAACACTTGGGTGCAAGTCCTGTGAAACATAAAAAAACATATAGACTTGTAGATTTAAGATAAAATGGTGTGGTTGCCTCAGCATTTGTCTCATGTTTGCATTTGTTAACACTATCGGTTAGGTTTAGGGTAGAATTTAGTGTAGGTGGTGTTATTTTCAAACGCGATAGAGCATAAACCTTTCAGCACCACTCACTGGAAATATTATTTTCGAATTGCTGTAATACGTAGAACAACCAGTGGGTCACATTCTTAATGATCGGTTTTGGATAAAACTGAAAACACTTTTAGCACCTCTTACTGGACGTTCCACCTTGAAAGTGTTGCGAAATGTGCAAGAAACAAATGTAATATCATTCATACAACTCATTGGCCACCCATATGACCAAGACATACTTGCCCTTCCCCATACGATCACGTTCCTTTCAAAATAATGTATACATGCATGTATTTTTAAAGCAACGATCAGTCAAAGCGACATCTAATATTTAGCTGCATTAAATACAAAGTATACAGAAGAAGATATAACGTGCTGTGCTTTTCTACATGTTGTTTTACAGACAAACCAGACTCTGAATAATTTACAGCAGCAAGGCCTTGACATCCTCAGGATCCAATTAGATGAAATCCACATGCAATCAGTCCACAGGAAAAAGCACAACAGGGACATCTCCAGAGAGACGAGACACTATTAGCAAGTTTCTAAAATACAGAGGGGAGAACTGCGTAAAGAGAAGAGCAAATTCACCACTGCTTTGACAGAACATGGAATCCTTGAAATCAGATCAGTGAACAAAGAATGTGATACTCGTATACAAATACCTCAGTTACTCAAACAACCCTCTGATAAGGTTCTACTGACTTAGTAATAGCTGTGCTTTAAATAGCAACAGCTATTAGATATAGTGTATGATAGTGCAGTTTAATGTCATATATAGAACTACGGTACAGTACTGTATAGCGTATGATACGGTAGGACATTTGCTTGCGGTCTTATAAAATGTCATTTTTAAGTAATCAGTTTAAGTGCCCTCAAAAAAAAATAAAAGTGTCTGATGGTGAAATGCAAATCCCAGACCAGCTGAATGTTTGTCTTTGCTGAAGTTTAAACTTTCCATAAATCAAGTGAAGAACTGCACAGCTTGTTGATGTTTTCCTTCAAACCAAAGATTGCAACTACGACTTTATTACTTCTGCTGAAAACAAAAGATAATTTGAAGAATGTTACAGCTGTTTTTGCGCAGACAGTGAAAGTCAATGGGGTCCGATGTTGTTTTATAGATTCAAAAAATAGCAGCTACCTTTTTTCAAATGATCTTCTTGTGGGTTCAACAAAAAGATAAAAAATGCATACAAGTTTAGATCAGCACAAGAGTGAGTAAATTATGACAGAATTTTCATTTCTGGGTGAACTATCGTTTTAAGAGTCAACTATTTTAAAAAAAATTTGTTGATCACTAATCTAAACATTGAGGTTAGTTATGATGGTTATGGCCATGTCACTAATAGTAAGCACGAGAGTAAACAACTAAAACAAAACAAGCAAGGCAAGTTTAGATATAAGAATCTGACCTAAACAGTTTACAAAATGAATCCAAGCCAGAAGCGCAATATAAACTACTCATGTGAAACTGTTATTAAAATTCCTTGTGACTTTATCAGTCAGATTGGGTTTGCATTGGTTTGCATTACAAGCTCAAGAGAAAAAGAGCCGTTTCAGTTCTGTCTAAGGGTGGAGTCACCACAACTGTTTGTGTGGTTTCCAGCCAAAGGCAACAATGACTTGTTTCTATAATCTCAAATGGAACATTTGTTAGACATTGTGTGATTATGCACTACTGAATAAAGTATCATAAAGGGCTTTGGTCTGGTTCTTAGTGTAGTATAGTCGGTTTGGTCTAGTGTGGCATTGATATGGCTTGATGTGCTGTGGTTTGGAGAAGTATTATGTTCTAATTGTATAACATGATCTGGTTTAACCAGGTTTGGTTTGGTATGGTCTAGTCTAATTTGGCCTTTCATGGTATCATATGATCAGTCTTTCAGCATTGCTATAGTCTGGAAAGGTCTGGTCTTAGTTTAATATGGTTGTTTATGCTGCAGTGAGGCTAAGGCACACATAAACTGGGCAGTTCACACAAGAAGAAGAATTACACTAATTGCACATTCAAATGTTTAGGATCAGTAAGATCAAAGGTTTGGGGTTGGTAAGAAGTTTGAAAAAAATGACAGCAAAAACATTTATTTTGTGAAATATTATTAAAATTTAAAAATAACTATTTTCCAATTTAATATATATTTACATCATTTATTCCTGTGATGGCAAATCTGAATTTTCAACAGTCATTACTCCAGTCTTCAGTGTCACATGATCATTCAGAAATCATGATTTGCTGCTCAAGACACATTTATTATTTATTATGAATGTTGAAAACAGTTGTACTAATAAATATTTTTGTGGATTTTTTTCAGGACTATTTTATGAATAGAAAGTTCAAAAGTTAAGCATTTATTTGAAGTAAAAATCTTTTGTAATATTTTAAATGTCCTTACTGTCACTTTTGATCAATTTAATGTATCCTTGCTGAATAAAAGTATTACATTCTAAAAATAAATATATAATTAAAAAATAGTAATTGTAATCTTACTGACCCCAAACTTTTGAACAGTAGTGTATGTTATTATTTACTCAATGTCATGCTGTCTACAATCATATGACTTTCTGTCTGTCAACAAAAAAAAAGATTAATTTTAGAAGAAAATCTGGGCTGGTCTTTTCCATATTATGAAAGTGAATGAGGACCAAAGCCATCAGTCTTAAAACCATGAAAAGAAAGCACCATAAATCATTCAGAGAAGGATTTTCAGTAAATATGACAATATAGATTATAAGCTTCTTTTATGTTCCTTTTTCATCATTTGGATCTTTATAACGGCAGTCGTCATTTACTTTCATTAAAAAAAATGCAAGTTTGCACATCATAAAACAATCCACGTTTGTGTTCCACAGTAAAAAGAATGTCATACAGGTTTGGAACAACATAAGGGTGCACTGCATAAATAAGATTTTTGAGTAATCCATCCCTTTAAAAGGACAAAGGCTCTGGCAATGGTTCAGAAAAAACTCTTCTAACTATATACTGGACATGATGGCAGTGAGGTCATGGTCAAAAACCGGGATGTGTGCAGTATACAGTACCAACCTGTTCCTGTTGGAACGTTGGACAGGAAGATACACACTGCCATCACTTGTTGTGCTCTCTAGTGCCAACGCTGTGCCCTGCTTAGCTCTCTCTGTCTCTCTCTCTCTCTGCCCGCTGCTGCCAGCTCACCCATGTGCCAAGCCCTCCACCAGACACAGGGCATTATGCACGCCCAACACAGCTGATACACACCAAATTCTGGATACAATAATTCCAAAACAGTTTTTATGCTCAAAACACATTTGTTCGTATTACTGCGAGCAATTTACAGTAATGACATCACCAGCCTGTTTTTCCCACTATGCTGGGTGATGCTGATCAGTCAGCATTACTAAATAAAAAAATAAGGGCTCTGCAGTAATTTAAATAACTTCTGGTTTAGAGTATTATTTGTTTATATATATATATATATATATATACAGATAGTATTTGTTTGTGTACATATAAAACAACACACAGGCATATTAGGTATTCTCACTTAAACACTCCAGAAAAACAAGTACAGCTAGTTTACCTTGCTATGACAGTTGAGGCCATAATGCCATAAATGAAAACACAATTACAAAATATAATTACTCTAATATGAAGTGGAATGACCTTTTTTAATAATAAATAAATAAATATTTGCTTAATAAATAAATAAAATAACATTTATTAATTTAAGAACTATTAATCACTATTTAATTTATTTTTATTTAATTCCATATTATTTATACTATATATGAAAATTGGACACATAAATATATTTCAAAATGTATTCATTTGATTGCATTTTACAAACCAAGTGGCAAAACAAATGATGCTAAAGTTTTCCTTTGTATTTTTTTTAATTAAGGCAACCTGAACATGTCCAAATAATTCTTTTATGAATATTTAGCTTGAAAAGTGCTTTTAAAAGTGCATTTATTTTAAAATAAATATATGCACTTGGTTTAATATGTACTATATAATGCAATGACATTAAAGCGGTCATGAACTGAGAAATCAAAATTCCCTTGACCTTTTGACATAAGAGATCATTGTACTATAACAACATCCTGTAAGTTTCAGAACTCAAAACTTTCTCGTTAGTCTAAAAACAGCTTATATTGAAGCCAATCTGCCAAAACAACAGGCTGTGGAATGTGCCACTTTATGACGTAATAGTGTGGTTAAACCCCGCCTCCGCAGAGGAAGATCAACGCCTGCTTCTACATCACTGCCTGTTTAGCCCCGCCCACCGATTCACGCATGTAGTGGGTAAATAACGAGAGACAAACGCAGGTCTATGCAGAAACCAAACGATAAAGATGGCTCCGAAGACAAGGCGTTGTGCATTGCCTTCCTTCTGATCCTAACATTAGGAAAGAGTGGATGAACTTTATTTTTAATGAAGATCTTACTGATAACAGATGCGTTTCCCAAAAGCATCGTAAGCTTAAGTACATCGTAGACCCATTGAAACCAATGGAGCTACGATCAACTTAGGCTTACGATGCTTTTTAGAAACGCAGCCCACATCAGTAAGAACTTGGTCCTTTGTTCAATTCATTTCACCATGGTTTCGTTTACAAACAAGGCACAATTCGATGCAGGATTTTCAGAAGGATTGAAACTAAAAGACGATGCTGTGCCGACTGGATCCATCTATGAAGGATGTAGGCTGTCAAACATACACAACTATTAGCTAATAATAGCAGTGGGTGTTTACTTCTGAGTCTACAATCCACCACGTCTATTCAAACAGAGCGTTCTGATGAGGGGGGTCAAAACAGGACAGAAAATTAGCCTATTACTTCTAAATTATGGTGTTTTTTGATGTAAAAATCTTAACATTATAAGTAGACCTCAGAGAACTTTACAAAATAATAAAAAAGGCAGTTCATGACCCCTTTAATACATCTTTAAGTGTGACTTAAGTGTCCAAAGATTTTTCGGAACAACTGTATGCAACTAACACTGTATTTACTATAAAACACAGACCATTTACTGTCTAATCAAAAACAAACAAAAAGCACAAATAGGTATATAATCAAATAAATATCAACCAATTTAGGAAGACATCTGTTCAGTCTTAACCTGGACGTCTTAACTCTGCAAATTAAATTCTTCATGCAGTCTCTCCTCCCCCTCAGCTGTACTTAATCTCGGTGATGAAATAATTTTTCTTCAGCCCTAATTTTGCGTGTTACAGGGCTTTGATGGAGGATGGGCATGCTCTTTATTGATTGGTGGTTTGAGCAGATTACCCTAATAGAGGGATTACCACCCACATGCTGACCACACGTGTTGGAGCTGTTGGGCCGTGGTGCCAGCTCCCCATCAGATGGCCAGGAGGAGCAATGAAGACATATAACACACCACTCAATAGGAGCGTGTGTCTGTTCGTCTGTCTAGAGGGTGCACATTAACAAGTATTTGGCAACTCATTAAGTTATTTTATTTGCAAACTCATTAGTCATCTCGGCTGTGTTGTCAGTTAAGATGTAGTCAAATTCACCATAATTATCACGTTTAGATGCCTTAGCACAACTTGCTTGGAACTTGACAGGTTCTATGACAACTGGTGTAAATGTCATGTCTAATCTAATGCTAGTACGTTAGCAGATACAACACTACAAACATAACCTGAAAATGTGCTTCTTGTAGTAACATCTAAATTATTTGTTTTTATTCAAGTGAAGAATACGATTTAGAAATATGATGTAGAAATAGCTCCTTAAAGGTACAGTTCACCCAAAAATGAAAATATTTTCACCGTCATGTCATTCCAAGCCTGTGTGACTTATAGGGATAGTCAATCAAAAATGTCAATTCTGTCATAATTTACTCATCCTCATGTCATTCCAGACTTGTATGATTTTTTTTTCTGTGGAACACAGAAGAGGATACTTAGAGAAGAGTATTGATAACCAAACAGTTTCAGCTCCCATTTCTGATTTTGTTCATACTCAGTAGGACCTGAAAGTATACCAACATTCTTCAACATACATTCTTTTGTGCTCCACAACAGTCAGTCATACAGGTTTTGAATGACATGAGGGGGAGTAACTGATGACAGAATTTTTTTTTTAAAGTAGGACCTGAAAGTATACCAACATTCTTCAACATACATTCTTTTGTGCTCCACAAAAGTCAGTCATACAGGTTTTGAATGACATGAGGGGGAGTAACTGATGACAGAATTTTTTTTTTTCATTTTGGATCACTATCACTTTAAATAAGTTATAGCAGAATATCCAAGCTGCTCTTTTCCATACAATGAAAGTGAATGGTGACCAATGGTGACCAAAATTCAGTCTTTTCATCAACCAAAGCTAATGTATAGTTTTAGATGACTTGGAATATAGTGCACAAGTCATGTGTCTACTTTTACAATGCTTTTTTAGTAGTTTTAGATTTTGGTAGTTTTTTTAGTAGCCTCAGTCCCCTTTCACTTTTATTGTATGGAAAAGCGAGGCTCAGACATTCTGCCTAACATCAGCTATGTTCTACAGAAAAAAAGACAGTTTAAATGACATGAAGGTGAGTAAATGACAACAAAACGTTAATTTTTGAGTGAATTATCCCTTTAAGGTAACAACTGCACATTTTATTTAACATACTCTCCATAATTCAAACCAAAGGTGGATTAAGACCACAATGGTGAGAATTCAGAAAATGTATGGATATTTCCCTGAGGATAAATAGCAACTGACTTTGTCTCTCAAACTGAACTCTGTGTGTGTGTCCTTGAAGCCATTTTCCTGATTATGATTCCATTAGACTGAATGTCCAACAGTCAGCTGTTTATCAAACAGACAGTTATTCAAATTAATCCACAACAGGTAAAACTGCTCCAGTCGATGACATATGCATGACCAAATCCTCCAGCCCTCTCTCTCATCTATCTATTCCTGTATGTGTATGTTTGATTTAATGAGCAATGAGAGGTAATGATGCAGCAATGAAACATTTAACAGCTTTGTGACATGCTATAATACAAATTATGCATACTGTAGCAATAAAGTCAACTCATAAAATCTATTTCCCCTGCTATGAATGTTTTAATAATCAACAGAACGCATCATAAAACATTACTGCGCACACTTCACCAAAAGTATCTTACATTTGCGACGCCCGTTATTACGTCTTTTGAATCCAAATGACACTAATGGCTAAGCAGCCTCAAATTGCTTCAGTATAACAATAGCATTAAAATATTAAAGTTGCAAATGTAAGCTTTTCTCATGTGTCCAGATGGGGGAACTAGAAGCTTATTCAGGCCATGGAAAACGAATTCCAGTAATCTACTGCTGATCCTTCACAATGCCCCCCTTGTGCCTTTTGTTTTAGCCTCCGCACTGCCTGTACTCAAAGCCACTGATAACGTTAATGGTCCCTTCCTCCAGCCAGCGGATCTTGAGCTATTAGGGGTTGTGAGAGAACTGAAAATGCTTGTTAAGTCATAGCTGAATGTCGAGGGGACGACTAGGGTCAACTTTGCAAGGTCAACACAAGTTCAAGCCATAAACCACAGTGAAAATAGTCTGGTGACAAATGGACATGTCAAATTAAGACCAGATACTTGTGCAGTGTGTTGGATATATTTGAAATAGGGCTGCACGATTACGACAAAATTCATAATTGTCGATTATTCCCTTGAAATTGTAATTGCGATTATTAATTACGATTATCACAATTTACATTGAATGATGTTTATACCATTGTTTGATGCAACTGCATGCCGTATGTTTATATGAAAATAAACAAGCTGAAACACTCTAACTGAAAAACTTTTAGTGCTTTTCTATAGTATTAAGCCTCAAATGTCAACTATACATCGGATTGGTTTCTTCTTTAAATTATAAAAAGTAAAAATATGAATGGTATTATAATGTTATACTAAAACTAAAATTAAAATAATGGGAAAAACCCTTAAGATAACATGTAGAAAGAAAAAAACGCATCTTAAGCACGCAGAATAACATAAGTGGACTTTGAACGATTAATTGCCGCTTTGAACGATTACGTAATTGTGGCATCCATAATTGTAATCACGATTAGAAATTCGATTAATTGTGCAGCCCTAATTTGAAAGATCAAATAATATGCAACATGCTGCTTATTCTAGATAGACACTCTTAAAAATATTGGTTCCAAAAGGGGGATTCTGTAGCAATACGATAGAAGAACCATCAAGTCCAAAGAAACAGTTCTTTAAAGAACCATTTTTTTTCTTAATAAGAGCATTTTAATAATCCTGAGAACGTTTTTTAATTATAAATAACCTTTTATGCAACGGAAATGTTCCGTTGCACCCTTAATAATAAAGGTTCCAAACGGCGTAGTTTTGCAGCTATGCCATAGAAGTGTTAAGGTGAAGAACATTTTAATAATCTAATCTTTTTCCAATATAATGAACCTTTTGTCCAATGATAAGGTTCCATGGATGTTAAAGGTTCTTCATGGAACCATAAATGCTAATAAAGAACCTTTATTTTAAAGGAGTGTCGTAAACATTTACATTTTTTAAAAAAGCTCTTCATTGCATTCTCATTCACAGAAAAGGATTGCCTTGAAGTCTTGAAATCCGAAAATCCCACATCTTTCGACATTTAAATGTTTGAACCCAAGCCCCCTGGCCCTTTTCAGATGGAGAACAAAACAAGCACAGAACATCTTATCACTTTTCCTTACATCTCAGAACAGTCACAGTTCATAGGTTGCTTAGGTCTCTTCACAACTCAAACAAGCAGTACAACACCCACTCACTCATTCCCGAATGAACATGCTTTTGATTTGCACTGTCAAAAGGTGTGTAGTGCATGAACCGAAGCCGTGTAAACAACCTGCTTCATTGAGGCTGAGCACAGTAACCAGCTGCACATAAACGGGAAGTGACTTTAGCAAAGGCCCATGCAAATATTTCCCACCACTGCTGCAAGTTTAAGGTTTTTGTTTATCGGCAGAACACTAGAATAACTGTAGTGTTTAGTGTCATCTTTTTTTAATCTATGGCTGCCTCTTGACAACTAAGAAGTTAGTAAACACAGTAAAGTATGCAGTTGTTACTTTGAGTGTGTATTTCTTTACAGTATTTTACATGTACAGTATACCCACATGAAACCTACTATCACAATATATGTAAAACAGTGAAGCTAATAGGCACACACTCCTACAGACAAAAGAAAGCTCAAACTATTGATCCCATTCAAAGTCATTTTAGTCAGAAACAGACCCCTCATCACAAAGCAAAGGGGTATTAACTAGTGTGCTGACGCCATCCCAGCAGCAGCCCCCCAACAGCCCTTATGCCAGCAAATTCACCTAATAATACAACAAGAGAGCCCTTCATATGCCTGTTGTGTCATTTACCACAAAACCTCCCTCAGCTTATTTGATCGTCACATGAACTTTCAGCTTCACACGAGCAGATGTTCTTTGGCACCATGACAGTCGTGATAATGACAATGCATACACATATCACCCTCCTCCCCTTCATTCTCCTCATTATCATTATCAAACATCACCAAAACCAGTTAAACAGTTTGTATCCAAACTAATGAGCACAATAAATAAGTAACCTTCCTTATATGTAAACTTAAAGAGCATGAGCTAGTAGCAATTAAACCCTCTAATAAAACCCTTGAGATTATAACTAGTTTCTCAACTTTAGACATAGTTTAGAAACTGGACATAGTTGTTTACTAATCAAAGTATACTACAGAATCAAATACTGTATAATCAAAACATACTATAATTAGTATACATACCAATTAGTTTGATTACGTTTTATAACTGTAAAATGTCTTGCCATATGTTTTTATTTATTAAGTGTCCTCATGTGGAAGATCAGTCTTGCACATTACATACCAATTAGTTTGATTACGTTTTATAACTGTAAAATGTCTTACCATATGTTTTTATTTATTAAGTGTCCTCATGTGGAAGATCAGTCTTGCACATTCTTTAGAAAGCACGAACATCCTCTGCTGCTTTTCAAATGCTTCATTCACATATTCCTTATCTCCGCATAGGTAAGATCCCAATTCAACAGGACCGTTATCCAAAAATTCCCTGTAAATCGCAGTCCGTCGTCCTCTAAAGGCTTTGAGCCTTGATAATGGTAAGCTAAATGCGAACTGACAAGCATCCGACAAGCTTTCAGGGAGAGGGGAGGAAAAAAAACTGAACAAAACAAAAAAAAAAGTCAAGCACCAAAACCCTGCCCTAGACTGTAATAGCTCTCAAAGTAAGGGTTTAGATTTAAGACAATCCGAAGCCACTGATCGCTATTTTGTATTGTATTTAAAAAAAAAAATAATGTCTAATAATAGATATGTAGGATATTTTTTTAAATAATCATGTTGAAAAAAATCAATAGGATGATGGAAGATAGCTGATAACCTAATTTAATCCTAATTGCCTGGCATGTTTTTTCCATCTAAAATAATTGGTTTTCAGTGATGGATCATGTGTTGCTCTGCATCAACAAGTTTATTAGGCCTATTTAAATGTGCTGTTTCCCTGAGCCTGGATGAGTTTTGGGTTTATAGTTCAAATAATAACAATTAGAACAAAAATGCATTTGTACGCGATGTAAAATGCATGACGCGGCTGTTGTTAAATTAACAGGAGTAAAGAGTGAATAAAATATGCTGGTCGTTATAGCTGCATTGTCAAGAACACATTAAAGTAAATAGGCTACATTTGGCGTCAAAGACGCCTTAAAGTTAAGTTAAAATATACACGACACCTCTGCATGCCAGCTCAAAAGCTGTTAACATTAGAGTTGGGAATAAAGTTGGGAAACGAGAACCGGTGCTTAAGAATGGGTTCCGTTTAACAATTACGGAACAGAATGATTTTCACGCCAGTCGATTTTTGACCGTGTATTCATGGAACACCGCTGGTCTGACTGTGTTAAGTGTTGTTTATACCAACATACTGAACGTACATCGTGAAACAAACAGCAGCTTTTTTTATAATGAATCAAAAACATAGGCCAGTGTTGCAAACTGCTTTCAATTGAAAGTAGCTAAAACTGGTAGCTAAATGTCACTAGATGACATCACAATGGCAAATTCACTGATCTATATAAAGATGAACGTAGATCAGTGGGCAAGATGAGAACTTAGATAAGGTTTGTCCAAGCAGTTGCTATTGTCCCTAAACTTTTTTAAAAAGTCTCAAAAGGGGCGGGGAAGTCGCTAAATCTAGCTACAAAGTAGCTAAACTGGCAACACTGGACAACGCAATCACTGTACGAACGACTCTCTTATGAGCCTGTTCTTTATAGTAAATCAAAAGCATACAGAGTAGGCCTAACCGGTGTGGTATGATTCCCAAACGAATTACTCTTATGAGCCAGTTCTTTTTAGTGAATCAAAAGCACTTTAATCTGCCTCGTTTTACCTAAACCACAAATACTTACAGTTGCGATCATTATATTTTATATAGGTAAAAAAAAATGAAAATCAATTGTTACCCTTAGTTTTGTTTGTTTCATATTTTATATAAGAGACACAGTCTGGATTGCCCCCACTTTAAAAAGTCTGTGAAAACTCATTAAATGTCTGAGTAAACACACCCTTTGCCAGAAATGTGTTGTTATTTCTGATTTGTTATTGGCTACATTTTATGCAGAAATCTAAAATGATTTCCTCGATCTCATCAGCAACAGACTGCTGAGTGCAGTATAGCCTACGATAAGAATTTATTGTTTCCAAACATTTCTTCCTCAGAAGTAGCCTACCAAAAAAAGCTTGTTAATGGAATTATGAAATAGTCAGGAGGATTCGGAATCATACAACTATACAGAACCTATACAGATGGTTCGATGGTTAAAACTCGTCAGAAGAGAAACTTCCTAAAAATAGCGCATGGACAAACAGAATGGGTTATGGCAGCGGTTATATAGGCTACTGTATGAGTGCGACACCATAGGCTTTATGTACTGCTATCTACACTAAAGAAAGCAATCATTCAGTGTGCGACTATTGTTTAGAGTGAGTTGCCAATAGACTGATCTCTAATCTTAATCTAATCTCAATTAGACCAACGCTGAAACAATGCCTATTCACATCACGCCAGAAAACCCAAGCGAAATCTCCCCGTCCAATCCCTTCAAAGTAGCGAACTATTATTAAGACAAAAGATTAGGCGATCCTAGTTTTTATGATCGATTATTTCTCAGAATTCGATTCGAAACTTACCTCGGTACATAAAAATGACGTAATGAAGTTGTGGGGCAACGGCACAAACGCAAGGTGACTCTCCGAGATGATGACAAATTGAGTGGCATCCGCAGTTTCCAAATGACTTCAGCGTTGAAATAGCGATCAAAGCGATCTGATCGTCTAGGTTTGTAGATCGAGGAAACAATGTGACGACATCGAGCGACGTTGATCCAGATCGAGACGGATCGACAGCGAAGTGCCCCGTGTGTTTGGTGCGACACCTGGAGCGGCAATGGTTCCTCCCTCTTTCAATGACTATTGTTTGTTCAGCATAAAGTTGGGTGATGCAGAGCTCTGGTGTTCAGAGCACTTAATCTCTGCCTGCTGGCATACAAAGTGATAATGTTTGATGACCGACAGTTTAGGGTTATAATAAAAATGATTTGGAAAAACATAAAATAGGCTATTGGGTCAAGGATGTGACGCTCCTTTTTTATTTATTTTGTCAGGGTCTGGTTCTGGTTCTTTGTCTTAGCCTAGGTAATAAAACATATTTCATTATACTAACTAGCTTAATAAATAAATAAATAATACAAAATAATGTCATTCGCTCAGTTATGTAATTTTTAATGCAAAGATGACTGTTTGAGATGTCTTTGTTATGGGCTATGGTTAGGGGTAAGGGTAGGGGTAGGGTTAGGTTAGGGTTAGGTCAAATAATGTCATATTTGCATTAAAAATGACATAACTGAGCGAATTACACTTAATGACAGTTGTCATAAACATGCATAAAACCTCCTTCATATTCATGACATGTGTCGTGTCATGATTATGAAGGTGCCATGTCAGTCTTATGCACACCCCTTCAAGTAAAGTGTTACCCATAACTTTCAGGCCTGCCATGCAGAAGTGGATAATGCAGTAGCTGTTTGGCTGGAGCTGTTGCAGGACACCTATGTGAAGAGTGGTCATTAGTGGCTCTCACCAGAGGCTGTGACAGCTGTCGCTTGTGGCTGCCGCTGGGCCCCAGTGCCCCTCGGCCACTCACAATGCTCCAGTGATGAACAGTAGGTCTGAAAAGACATGCAACCTGACTCCCTCATCTCCATTTACCCATCTCATATTTAATCCCAGACTCACCCTGTCATTAACCACCAGCCACACTACCTCTAGCCCACAGCTTTGATCATTAATCAACGCATTCGCGCAATTATTGAACGGCACAGCTGCCAGCCTAACAACGCCTGTTTTGATCACTTTTCTCTCACATTTTCTATAATATTTTCTATTATTATACATCCTTCATCCTTTCTAATCATCTTACGAGTATGTTTGACAATTAGTGTGGTAAAATTAGGCCTCATTTGTGGTATCTGGGACTGGCACCCTTTTAAGGGCTTGTTTTTGAGATGGAAGTCTGTGAGCGAGAGTCGATGGATTTTTTGGTTGTGGGGGAAGGGCAATTCTGAATTCTTTCACCCCTCGATTCCTCTCAGGCACACACAAAACCTCACACACAAGGGGGAAAGGATGAGTATAAATTATCACATGTTAAATAAAATAAAGCTCTGTGGCTTAAATTAAATATTTGGTGTTTTTTTTTTGTTTTTTTTACAGGAGCATGAAAAGGGGGATACAGTTGAGCCCAAGTATGTTTAAAAGACATTAAATGTTTAAAACCATTTGCATTTAGTCTGCCTGCAACCTATTCTGTTGTATCCCTAGTGTATTTGCATTGCAGACACACTTTGCCCTCACAAAGAACACCTTCTTCTCATTTCTTTTCTTGCGGCGTTTGCATTCTGATCCAGAAAGTGTTTGCATTCCACTCTGCACTACAGATCTTTATGCATCCTAGTTATTGAACATGTGAAATGATCTGAATGCAGCAACCTGTTGTTTTCCACAGCGATGTGGAGCGGAACAACTTTGACTCTGAGAGTTAGTTTGAAGAGTGGGGGAGGATGCATGCGAATGTTCTTCCAGCAGGTCAGAGTTCACAGGCTCCATCAAGAAATGCAGAATGCTTTTCCTGTTCACCTCCAACTGCGCAGTTTATAGAGACAACAGAATAACATGCCCAATTTACTCATTTATAACTTGAATCGAGTCGTTTCATCAGAAAACTATTCATTAGTAGCTGATGCAATCTCTTGGCACTGTAGTAAAACAGGAAGCATCTACTTTAAATCTGGGACATATAGTAGCCTATCAGTGGCATCAGCTACTCTAGTCTGAAGCAGAATATGAATTGTTTTGTATAGAATGTTGCAGGAAAAGGAAGTCTAAAAATAGGTCACGCCAGCACAAGCATTTTGGTTTCTCACTGGTTAAAACATTTCAAACCTGCATGTTACATACTTAACCCCTCTGCTTTAATCCCGTTTTGTGATTTGCAGTGTCAGGCCTGTTGCTTTGACAACAGCAGAATGTGGTGAATATTTCATGACGGGGGGAGGGGGAAGGGTGGCCCGCCAAACTTTGACCTGGAGACTAATCTATTCAGACAAAAAGAGGCAGACCGGAGTTGAATCTTGAGACAATTAAGGTGCACCATGGTCAACTCTTTGTGAGTTCTCTCATTTGAGTGCTATATTTACAAATCCCTCCTGCTGCTTTTTCAGCTTTAAAACATTGTTCATTTAGCTTCTCTGTAGACTTCTGCATTCTTTTAAGTCAGTCTCTTTTTCTAAGACTTGGGATTCAGCGTATTTGGCCCTTCTGTCACCAAATGACACTAATGAAACAGAAATAAAACATATGAAGTCATAAAGAGATGGAAACTCTTTTAGAACACTGTAAATCTCATCAAATCAAATCTTGGGAATACTTTAACTATCTAAACATCTTTTAAGATTTTATTTATTTGCCTTTTCGAAAACTAATGTTTATTTAAAGCTCTTTTCTAGTCACTGATAGCAAAACAAAGTCATCATGAAAAATAAAAACATTTAATGTCATTGTGTTATGGAAATTGTTATTTTTAGAATATTTTTAGAATATTATACATAATAAATTCCACCAAGATGTTTATAAATTAAATCTTGAGAACATTAAATCTTCTGTTAATTGCCTTTAACCCTCTTTGGTACAGTGTTGGTATGTAGCAACATATGACTTTCCTTCAATTTATTGCTCTTCAGGAAAAAAAGAGAAACACTACAATAGTTGTTGACCATTAAATATAATAACGGTTAAATATTTGTCCATGTTAATTTCGAAAAATATCAACTTCATCTAACACAGATTTACAGTAAATTGAGAAAATATAAACATTACCATATGTTTCTGTTCCTCAGTGGAATTAATGTTTTGTTTTTTTTTGGCCTCAATTATATTATATAATTATATAAATATAAAAGAAACATGAATTTATTTGGAGAAATTTATACTTTAGAAAAATATATACTACATATAATAATATTAAACAAAAAACATAATGTGGAAAATATTCCATTGTTAGAACATAATAGATACTACAGCAGGTTAAACGAATATACTTCTTTATCTAAAGAGATTTTGTGTGCACTGATAGCAGGGAAGGTCCCCCTGGAGCACCTTAAGGTTAAGGGCCTTGCTCAAGGGTATTGAGCGAGAAGATGATCTCAGTAACTATCCAGGGCCCCTTCTAGTTTGTGATTGAACCTGCAGTCTTTGTGTTCATAGCCTGGATCCTTTATGGTTAAAAATTCTAGGCTTGTTCAATGACTGTTGTAGTACTCAAAACAGGTCTCGGTCTCAAGACTGGTCTTAAGACCATTTTTTGAAGGTCTTGGTCTTGTCTCGGTCTCAGACTCGAAGGACTCGGGATTTTATTTCAAGACCGGTCAAGACCACAACTGCGGGGATATCACTAAATTGCTGGTGCATTGTCTGATTTATTTAAACTCATTAATGTGATGATGTAAAACTTCCTGCTTTAAATGCAATCAATAACTTTCTAATTTTATTTATTTTGATACTGCTGTGCGCGGTCAGAATTTAATGGGGAATTGTGTCAAAAATTTCACCAAAATTAATACAAATGCCTAAAAAATTGAAGATAAGATTGCAATACACTCTAAAAAAATGCTGGCCTGTTTCAGCCCAACTTTGGGTCAAATATGGACTAACCCAGTTGTTGGGTTAAATTTTTCAATTACATTTTTAACCCAAAAGTTGGGTTAGTCCATATTTGACCCAAAGTTCGGCTGAAACAACCCAGCATTTTTTAGAGTGTAAAGTACTTGTATGAGATCTTGTTTTTATATTAAGCAACATCACAAGAACAAGAGAGCCATTTTCATAAATATGAGCACGATTGCAATGTGTGATATTGATTTTATACAAACAAGAAGTATTAAGTGAATTATATTTTAGACAATTTTCTTTTTTGTTGTTGTTCCAAACAAAGTCCAGCAATCCATAGCAACAGTTGCATTTCCAAGCAACACACAGAGGTGATTCGTTACTGAATGAATCAACTGCTTTGAACAAATCGGTTGAATAAATGATTCTGTGACTCACACATTAAGTGATTTGCCGCGACCCAGACAACTTGCGGTTTTAGTTAGACATTCATATTAAATTATTTTTCCCATCATATTTCTATATTCAAAATGTTATTTTTTAAAACGTTACTCTCAACAATATTTATGCAATTGTAATTGTACCAATTCAGATGCAGCTTCTGTGCCACCTCTGCAGTGCAAAGATGATTTTTTTTGTTAGTGATTTCATTTGATTGGTAACAGCTCTAAATAGAGTTTTATTATTCTAATTGTATTTATTGATTAAATATTAGATTTTTTAAGGCAATAAATGTGGATCTTTTAGAATTTCAGGTGTGCGTCTTGACTCGGTCTCGCCCTGCCTTGGTCTTGGTCTTGTCTAGGTCTCAACACATTCTAGTCTTGGTCTCGGTTTAGGTGGTCTTGACTACAACTGACACTCCCGAACAGAACTTAGAGATGTTGCAGAAAGTCTTCCGCCGTCCATTACTGCACAAATCACATTTATTTCGCCACTCATCATCCATCAAAGCATAGGTGCTTTCATCTGGCAGTGTCTCTTTGTACCTGTAATTAGTTTTGGGACAGGAGATCAACTCTATTAAAACAGCATGAAAAGAGAATAAAGAGGTTTGTTTTCTTGTCATGGCTGCTCAGCAGCTCTGCCTAATAATGGCTGATAGATTTGTTCTGTCAGGCTGTAGAGAAAACGCTAGTCTGGCATGTTTATGACATTACCTCAGAGCAGCACCAGGGCTGGAGTCAGCCGCTCAAGGCTTTATTATGTGTCCTGAAGTCGCATAGATGGTTTTGTGGCTCAGACTACAAAACAGCTGCAACCCAGCAAACATGTTTTGCTAACATTCCAGTTGTTATGAAAAGGTTCTGTCTGTATGTTCTCTGAATGAAATGTCAATTTTGCTTAATGTCCATTATTGTGTTTTAAAATCTTGTTAAAACATTTTTCAAGTAGTAACATAAAAAAATTGACGTAGAAACAATATTCAAGAAATTGCTAGTAAATTTTACAAATAAACACAAAGAAACAGCAAGCATCACATTGAATTAAACATGGATTCTTTTAGGTAGAAAGACTGAAATAGTATTTTCTTGTAAAACATACTCCAATAATTTGTGTTTTATTTTTAATTGAATTTATTATAGTGTACTGATGAACATTTGTTCATAACTTTGAAATAACCTTAACTGAACGTTAGTAAAAGTTCCCTCTTAGCTACCTGATTTGAGTTGTGTTATAGCTGATGTTAGACTATAGCAGAGAGTTAAATACAACAGTGCCCGCAGGTGACTGATAGTGGAGAGCAGCTGTCTAACAGGCAGTTTTGTTCATCTGCAAGCTGGCGGTTAGAAAGAATATGTCCCTCCTAACCACAAAACAACACCATAAAATTACAGTATATGTGTGTGACGTCATGTAGCTACCTGTATGTGCGCAGCTCTTCTCACCTTTGAAAAATGACAGTATTAGGTTCTTAGTTTGCATTAGAATTGAGATTCTGAATGAATTCTATAATGCAGCACACTACGTTGGCCTAATAAATAGCAAATCTGATCTCTCTCAGAAATGGACATGTATGCGAGGAGGAGGGAGAATGCAGGACGAATGAGAAAGGAAGGGAGGGCTGAGAGAGAGAGATAGAGAGGGATAGCAGGGGAGCGGGCAGATGGTCGGGCTGGTGTGGAGACTTGCTTCGGTGGAAATCCCTGAGTGCTTAACCCCTCCTCCACTAGGGAGAGATGTGTCATGACAACAGTTCCCCCCTCCCTGCGGCAGATCCTCAGTGCTATCCAATCCAGGCCTCCAGAGGAGAAGAAACAGCTCTGTCAGTCTGCCTCCGCAATACTACTCACATCTGCCTTGTTTTATGCAGGTTCAGATAGATAGATAGATAGATAGAATAACTTAGTCAGGGGATTAAAAAAAGGATGTTTGGAATATTGACCTGAATATCGAAACAAAGCTCGTCTCTTTCTGTTAGAGCCACTGCTGCCCTCTACTGGCTGATTGCAGTCATGACATCCTGCTTATAAAGTGTTAACAGTCACTGACTGCATCACAGTGTTTCTCAATCTTTGATTCCGAGGCCTCCCATTTTCCACGACAATAAACAGACAAAGCTACTTGTTTTCAAACTTTTTTTTCCCTTTACATTTACAGAATGGTGAATTATTTAAATAATTAGATAAAATATCGTATATTGCAGAAGGACCCATGCAAACTATTTTTTAAATGTGCGCTTCATTATTACACCAAAGGAGGGCAGTGTTTCACGGTTTATAGTAATATGATCAAACACCTGTTGCCATGCGCTACAGAACACAGGGAATAATGGATTTATGTGAGCATTCATGTGTTACAGGGATGTAGATATTCCAAAAACAGATCAAACATTTTTTCTTCAAAGCAACCACTGACACATCCTCCTCTTTTACCGTTGTTTTACTTTTTATTTGGACTTCGAGGAAAATGTGTTGGTATCATGTTCAAAGAATTCTCCGTGACAGGTCCTCAGGTGTATAAAGAAAAGTCCATTTGTGAACCCTCCAGATCTCAAGAGCGTGTTTGAAGTCATGAAATATCATGTGATTTTGAATGAAAGGAAATAGTCACATGATAGTCGATAGGCGTAGTCATTGAATCGATATAGACTGTTCTGGTGTTTTTGTTAAAGTTATGGATACTTTCTTTAAAGTTGATTGGTAGTTTTATGATTAGACATGCTGCGTAGCACTCTTCTTGTAGAAAGTCTGGGTTGAGTGTCGGTGAGAGAAAGAAAATCTTTGCTGAGGTGTGAGTTCCCACCTTGAATCTTTTTTCTTTCAGTGCATGGACATTCTCAGCTGACTAATTTATTTTCTGTGAATGTTATCCAAACATTCTACTTTGGTTGTTCTAAAAAAAAAAAGAGACTTAAAAGTTAAAGGGATAGTTCACCCAAAAATGAAAATTCTGTTATTAATTACTCACTGTTCCAAACCCATAAGACCTTCATTCATCTTCGGAACACAAATAAGATATTTTTGATGAAATCCCATCCCAAAGCTCTCTGACCCTCCATAGACAGCAAGGGTACTACCACGGTCAATGCACAGAAACGTAGTAAAGACATCGTTAAAATAGTCAATGTGACATCAGTGATTCAACCATAATTTTATGAAGAAAAATAATACTTTTTGTGCACAAAGAGAACAAAAATATCGACTTTATTCAATGATTTTTCTCTCCTAGGACAGTCCGCCGCCATTATGAAGAGTAGCTTTACCACGACGCATGTGCGTGCATTCCTCTGCTCGTAAACAAGGTGCAGCGCATGCATGTTCTATGTCAGCAGCACCACACTATAATGGCAGCTGACTATTTGTTATTTTTGTTTTCTTTCATCCAAATTTCATCAAATATATCTTAATTTGTGTTCTGAAGATGAACGAATGTCTTACGGGTTTGGAACGACACGAGGGTGAGTAATTTTGGGTGAACTATCCCTTTAAAGCTGGAATACACTACACCAATGTGAACAGATTTTAAAACACTGGGCATCATACACTAACCGACTTTGTAATAGTGACAGAGGAAAAACTGGCCATCATACAGTAAACGACTGAGGATCACACACTACCAGACTTTCAAGTCATTCCGATTACAATGAAACGTGACCATGAAAACAAATTGTGTTCATGGCTCAAAATATCAAACATGTTATCCTCCGACTGGATGAAATCATATTCTGAAGCTAAATAATCGGAGTCTGTTACCATTATACACTATGCGATTTTCTATTAAATGTGTCAACTCCAATCTGCAGAGTGCCTCTGATAGTTGGCAACTATCGCCGACTTCTCCAGACTGTAAAT
>NW_015540880.1:0-777 GCF_001515605.1 Sinocyclocheilus anshuiensis | reverse complement strand
ATTTGAATATAAGCCGCTTATAGGCTATAATAATAAAGCAGCTTAATTAAATATTAAATTCTGTAAATCCAGAGGTTTCAACAATTACATTTTCGAGTTTGTGGGATATTTTTTATTTATTTATCTATTTCAGTTACTGACAAATAGCAATAGTAGAACTTAACATAACTAGAAAAAATGTGTATACGTTTCCATTACACCTTAATATTTTATTAATTTCCTGGACTTTTCCAGAACTACAATTTACAAAATAAAATAAAAAATTACAAATCACAAAAATAAAGTTCCCTAATTTTTCTAGGTTTTCCAAGACTGTAGGAGCACTGATTCTTAAAATAAAAATTACAGTTGTACCAAAATAAAAATGTTATATATGAAATATGAAACCTATAATGTCAGTTTACAGTTGGAAAAATATTTATTTGATCCCCTGCTGATTTTGTAAGTAAAGAAAGAAAATATATTCCATTTCTTGAAATTAACAAAAATTAAAAAACACTTACAAAGAAATGAAGGGTATGTAATTTTTATGGTAGGTTTATTTTAACGGATAGAGACAGAATACAAACCAAAAAAAACAAAAAACAAAAAACACATTATATAAAGGTTTGCTTTTTGATTTGCATTTCAGTGAATGAAATAAGTATTTGATCCCATACCAACCAGCAAGAATTCTGGCTCCCACAGACTGGTTATGTGCCCATGTCTTGAGTTTAAGCTGCTTTACCTTATATTAAATCATATATATATATATATATATATATATATATATATATA
>NW_015540879.1:373104-375266 GCF_001515605.1 Sinocyclocheilus anshuiensis | reverse complement strand
AGATCTACTTGTGCTTCTGATGCTTTTGGGAAACGCAGCCCTATTAAAACAAGCTCTGTGAGCCATGCGTCAGCAGAACGCTGTCTGTGATTGAGTGCACTAAGCAGTTTTATAGGTCTAGTCATTTGTTGTTCCAACTTTTCGGTCAGCAGCAAAATATGTATCTGTCCTGTGCTAAGAAGCGAGCGATAGCACTAGCCCTGATAGTAAGAAGAAGAAAGAGAGCAGCAAGGAAGAAGAGGCTGTGGGTGCACGAAACTCTCAGGTCGAAGCGAAGGCTTGCGAAGGAGCTTCGTTTGAATGCCCCGTTCCTATTGGCCGCGCGGGTAAACGTCACAGAGCGCAGCGGCAAAAGTTGAACTATTTTGAACTTTGACCGCGACTGCGCTATGGGAAGCCAAACAACCCAAATGTGGGACGAAACAGCGTGGTATTAAAGTGTTCGCGCCGCGCTGACCTGTCATAGGCGCGGCTCAATGGCCCGAGCGGCTCGACAGCGCAGAGAGGACGTGTTTACTAGCGCCACCGAGCTGACAGCGCGGCGCAAACATTACTCTTCTTCTTCTTCTTCATGTTGTATGGCAGGTGGCATCCAGCGTTAAGGTGCATTACCGCCACCTACTATGCGAACATTACTCTCCGCAGAAGTTCGTGTTTTTTTCCTGCACATAACATAATGAAGAGTTATTACATTTCTTTTGCTTATTATCTTTCATATTACTACATGTAAACAGTAGTGTTAGCTACTTTGAAGCACGTATAGCCTATATTTAGTATATATGGGATTTTTGTTGTCTCTAGTAAAGGGAACATTGTTATTTAACTTTAACATTGCAATTTTATATAATGGATACGGTTTGTAAGGCTTTTCTCTACACTCCAAATTAAATAAATAAATTAATTAATTTAAAAAACTTTAAAAATTAGGGACAGTGTATGTAAATTCAATATGATGTATTTTGAATTTTGCACTGTATTGTGTTTTAGGTTTATCGGAAAACACATTAAAACACCCATATCTGGTACTTAAGTAAAAAGACGGATTAACTTACAATGTTTTTATTAACTTCACATTAAATACAAAGTCAGTCGTATTAAATATATTTAATAGTATGACACTATATCTGGTACTTAAGTGAAAAGACGAATTTTTATGCAAAGTTAATAGATTAATACTATTAGGCTACTTTACTGGAGAACTAACATAATCTATAAAGGTGCAAAAATGCATTTACTTGCACATATTTGAGAATCGAGTATTTCATGATATATTTTGGGAATATTTTGAATAAAAATAAAAAATGAATAACCCTGCTGAAAAAAAACAATAGACACCATTAGAAAATTTGGAATGGTTTTACTGGTTCTAATGGGACTTGTATTGGTTTTACTGGAAAAGGGTAATTTTACAGCTTTTTTCTGTACTAAAACAGCGCGTGCAATTAAAATGTAATTAATAATAATACTAAACATTTAAAAAAAAAAATAAGTAAAGAGCCGTTCCTTTTTATATTCACTGTTGTCTGTGAAACAGCTGTAGCCTAACGTTACTCCCTGTTGAAAAAAAAATAATAGACACCAACCACACCATCACAAAATCTGTAATGGTTTTTTTACTGGTTATAATAGATGTGGTATTGGCTTTAATGGAAACTGTACTGGACCCTGTGGGTTTCTATTGGTAATTGGTTGCCTTCTATTGGTGGCTTGTTAAAACCAATAAATCCTAATGGAATATGTACCAAAACACCCTACAGAAACCATTTTTAATGGTTTTAATGGTTAAAAGTTGATGGTTTGTAATGTTTGTAATGCTATTTGTTGTGGAAACCATAAAAATGTTCTGTGATGGTTTTGTTTTTTCAGTAGGGACATAAGCCTATATCAGTTATACAGTGGTGGTGTGGCTGCTGTGTGTCACATGACAAGCATGAGAGCCCCCCCCTTCACTCGTGCCTCCTCAGAAATGATGCCCCTGACACTACAATACAAAATTATTTGTCAAATAAATTAAATGCATTTTAATAGACTGAATCATGCAGTGAAAGAAAACACACTAAATGCGCACACGCACTAGAGACTTGACGTAATGTATGCGTGCGCTCTGTAGGGATGTTTTGAATGGTTTTTGCAAAATACTCGATAATGTCAAATCGCACATC
>NW_015540879.1:372257-372947 GCF_001515605.1 Sinocyclocheilus anshuiensis | reverse complement strand
ACACTCACACACACACACACACACACACACACACACACTCACACACACACACACACACACACACACAAATGAAATGTCTTCCTGATGAAAAAAAAAGTATATAAAAAAAAATGTAGTTAATATTTGCATCATTTATGATTTATTTTATCCACCCGTGACCCACCCGCAGCGCCCGTGGATATAACCGTGACCGAACTGCTTGTTCTTTCAGTAGTTTCAATGTTTCTATTTCTTTTTTGCTCTTCAGTCTTATATTAGACAGTATTAAACCTTATGTGTTACATCAGACTTCTCCATGTTGGAGTTTCTATTTATTTTGTCCTCTCTCTAACATTAGACAATGTTAAACTAAACCTAAGGAGTTGCATCAAACTACTCCAATTAGTTCTTTTAGGAGTTTAAATGTATTTTTCTTATTTAATGTTTATTTTGTCCTCCACAGTTTACTATTGGATCATGTTTAAATAAACCTTGTGGGTTGCATCAGACTGCTCCATTTTGTTTGTATTTATTTTTGTCTTATATTAAGTATCCTGATATATATAATGTTACGCATAAGGCATATTAAAATGTTCACCGTATAAGGAATATTTTTTGTGATTATTTATGTAACATTATTACATATGTTATATAAAGCTTGAAGCAGAGATGTTCACAAGTCTTTAACTTGGAGTCCGAGTCGAGTCTCGA
>NW_015540879.1:358860-371849 GCF_001515605.1 Sinocyclocheilus anshuiensis | reverse complement strand
TTGTACATCCAGCCTGTTATTTATAGGCTATGTTTTAATCCATTACCATGTTCAGAACAGTTTTTCTGTAATGAAATTCTATAATAAGAGTCCGATCTACCATGACACACAAGGAAATATGTGACACAGGTATTACAAAACCATACAAATAAAGTATTTCTTTATTATATAAATCAGGGGTATTCAATTAAAGTTCCGAGGCGCAGCCTCTATATTTTCTTCCAAGCAGAGGTCCGAACAAAAAACTAAACATTTTTTACATGCATTGTATTTTTACATTTAGATACATGTGAGGCCATATGACAGAAAAATACTGTTTCTGTTCAAGGTTTTCCTCCTGAAATCTATATTTTAGCCTACTTAAAAGCATTATCTAAAAACAATGTAGCTACAATAATCAAAACGTTCTCATCTTGAGCAGAAAAGAAAGATAACTAACAATTTCAAAGTTTAAGTTCTATCCTAGCCATCTAACAACAATTTTCCCAATTATAATGACATGATTCTTTTTTGCAGTGTTCTTAGCCTATAGATTAATAATGCTAAATGTAGATCAGAAATGTCTTGTCACATCTGGTTTGAACAGTCAGAGTCATAGGTTATAGATAGATAAATAGATAGTATGAAAAATAACTATATTTGCAGCATTGTTGTTTTCTGCTGTGTTTTGTTGTTTTTGTTGTTGTTAAAATAACCGTGTCATCCGCAGCTCTTGAACTCGGCGCGCGTCTGGAGAGAGAAGCGCACGGAGCTGAAAGGGCTTGAATAAAGCATGTTTGGCTTTTGATAAAAATACTAGAGGATATAGCGCTGAAAGATATTTACCATAAACGACCCTGAGCGCTTGTTATGTTATCGGCTCCGCTGTTTTGACGCACTGCTCACTTAAAATGGTGCTGTTTTATGGCTCACGATGGATGCGGGGTGCGGATGCGGTCCGCCTTTTGAATATCAGTTATATAAGTATTTAAGGATAAAATACTCGAGTTGCTTTTAAAATTTTCGAGTCAAGTCTGGAGTAATTTTCAGGTAGAGTCTGAGTCAACTCTGAAGTCTATAAAAATGCGACTCGAGCCTATTATAATGTAAAACTAAAACTAAAACAATGGAAAAACCCTTAAGATAACATGTAAAAAAAAAAAAAAACATATCTTAAGCACGCAGAATAACATAAGTGGACTTTGAACGATTACGTAATTGTGGCATCCATAATTGTAATCCTGATTAGAAATTCCATTAATTGTGCAGCCCTAATATATATATGTATATAAGTATGTATAGGTGTCCAACACTATACATACCACATACTACATAGCAAATCTCAACTGCTTGATTGTTTATATTGTTGCAGAAAGGTAAACTATATTATCATCCAGCTCTAATCTGCTGAATGCAACTATAAGGCATGAAGATAGTAAGATATTATGAACATTAACATCATTAGCGCCCTATGTAATCCATTTTATTTTTTCTCAAATTCGCAAATCCGTTTTATTTTTACCAAATTCTGTGCTTTCCATTTTAATTTTTCTGGATTTAATTTTAATGCAATGTCAACAATCAAAAAGCGTGTCTTAATTAATTAAATTCATAAAAACAATTGATTATTATTATTATTATTATTACAATAACAGGGCCCTATGAAATGTTTCTCTAGTAATCAAATGAAGACATAAAACAATTTCATTTATCCTTTAATCAAATGGAAATTAAACAAACTGAAATGCTGCACAACAGAGGTTTGCTGTTAAGGTTAAAATATGGAAGAAAATTAGTGTGATTTTTGTATTGATTATTGAGTAATAATTTTATTATTATTAGTGTTAGTATTATTATACTGAGACGTACATTCTACTATACAATAGTAATATATTTTTCTCACAATTTCTTTGTTAAACTGAAATTTTATTTTGACGAGTTGCCGTGAAGACCTTTACGTTTCTGCATGTATGATATGATGGTAGGTTTTTTTTTAAATGAAATGGTCAGATGCTCATGAAGTGACTGGAGTCTGGAGATGAAGTTCATGTATTTATGTCCTCATTTAGTGAGATGGCAGATGCTGAAAACACAGCGAGCGTCACACTTGATGAATGAAACTTTCGGTTACTTTCGTAACCCCGGTTCTCTTATAACAGGAGTGAGGTATCTCACTTTGGGAATCGCCTCTGGCGTGACCAATCCTTGAAGCAACAATTAAACCACGTCTTGTCGGTTGACAGACCAATCATGACAGTGATGCGGGAGTCCCTCCTCCCTCATACATTATATATTGCTGCTAATGGTCCCTACCTCATTCTCAGCATATGTCTTCTCCGTGCTGCTGCAAGGAGGGAAGTGTGGTGAGATTCTGTACCTCACTCCTGTTATCAGAGAACCGGGGTTACGAAAGTAACCGGAAGTTCTCTTTCAAACATTCGTTCGGTATCTCACTATGGGATATAGACAACTCCCGTATTGCAGATATGCTGTCCGAAGTAGGCATGTCAACCAACACAAGCCCTCCACTATTCACAGAATAGAACAGAGACATGTGAAAAACAAAAGCATCCTCTGTACGAGTGTTTGTTTGTTTGTTTTACACACTTAGGACGGAATGAGCCAACGACGGCTCTGTAACATCCAGCCTATAAAATCTGGCAAAAGTGTGTGGTGAAGCCCAGCTTGCCACCGCACAAATGTCTTGAATTGAAACGCCCTTAAATAATGCCCACGAGGTGGCCAAACCTCTGGTACTATGAGCCCTCAGCCCTAAGACCTATGCTATTATAACCCAGTATAATAGCATCCACTACCCAGTGGCACAGGCACTGACAAAAAATAGGTTTACCCTTATGAGAATCAGCCCATGAGACAAATAACTGATTACTCCTCCTTAATCCCTTCGTCCTGTCCACATAATGACGCAACGCACGGACAGGGCACAAACAATGAAGCCGCTCTTCTTCCGCCAGTAAATCCACCTGTCTACAGGCGAAAGCTGACTCGCTGACTTTAGGCACAAATGCTGGATTAGTCTTGAGAGTTACTCGTGAGAAATCCATAGCAAACAGCAATACAGGAGTTATGAACCGACAAAGCATGAAGTTCACTAATCTGTTTCATTGGTTTTGAAAGGACCTTTAAGTCAGTTTTATCTATCTGCTCAAAAGGAGGCTGAGAGAGTGCGTTAAGGACCACAGACAGATCCCACGGTGGAATCAGCAGGTTTGAAACCCTGTTCAGATGCCGTGCACCCCTCATAAACCTGCATACAAGTGGGTGTTGTTGACCTATAGTATTTTTGTCAATCCCCACATGGCATGCAGAAATTGCAGCAAGATAAACCTTAACGGTAGAGAAGGCTCTGCCCTTATCTAAAAGTTCTTGCAGAAAACACAGAACAGTGAAAATGAACAGTTTGCCTTTGCGCGCACCATAGCTCAAACGCATTCCATTTCCTTTCATATGCAGAGTGTGTCAAAGCCGCTCTTGCATTTTGAATTTTCTCAATCACCCTCGGAGACAAACCCGTAACACTTAAATTCAACCTCTCACGGGCCAGGCCCAACGACCCACTTTGTCTGGTGCTGGGTGAAAAATCTCTGAGGAGGTGGTCCCTGTGCAACGGAAGCGGCCATGGCCGATCTCACAGGAGCTGGATTATCTCCGTCAGCCACAGTTTCCCCCATTCTCTTACTCTTTTTTTTTTTTTTGAGTCAGTACGATCAGACTCAGTGGAGAAAACATGTAAAGCATCCACACCCATAGGTTCTCCGTCTCTCGCCAGAGAGAAGAATAGAGGGCAGTGAGTATTTTCGTGCGAGGCGAAGAGATTTACGGCAGTTCGGGCCGAACTTCTCCCACAACTGGTCCACTACCTGAGGGTGGAGAGTCCATTCCCGTACAGAGGATTCCCCCTGGACTGGAGATCTGCCCCCGCATTCATTATCTGGGACATGAGTCGCCCGTAATATTGGACATTCCCAACTCCTCCATATAGTGAACGTCCTGCTTAGAGGAACCTTTAACAGGTACCCTATGTGAGAAGGGTTTGTCCCAGAAGCGCCGCATCTCTGCAACACATGCTGGGATGGCTGGTATCAGCTGCTTGACTAGGGAAGTGCGTGATGGCAGCCTCTTCCCATCATATTAATCCCTCTCTGCGCCCTGGCTCTCTTGCTGATATGGCCAGTCAATAGAGAGTTTAGCAGCTGCTCTCCTACATATTTCAATGAGGTCCAGTTCCCCTGGCATGTGGGAGGGGCACTCACCCGTAGCACTGCCAGGCCATGGGAGGATAGCATCCTCTTCGTCTTCCTCCAAATCCTCTTCTAAAAGACGAACAATCACCTCATCATCTTCCTCCTCCTCCTCTTTGTCCCCAGCCAAAGGGTCTGATTCAAAGAGGGGAGGAAGTTCAGGAGAAATCTCATCCATCAACTCTCCCCAGCTGCACCAGGCCTGAGGAGCAACCTCGTCCATCTCTGCGGAGTCCCCTTTAGTCGCGGCTGCGACTAGTACCCGGCGCTCTAAAACACTTAACGGGAACTGAGAGCAGTGCGGGCAGCACTCTGGATTAATGAGCGCAGCCTGTGCGTGTCTAACTCCCAAACATACTATGCACAGAGGGTGAGAGTCTTTAGACGAAATCATAGACCCGCATGCACATGGGCGAGAGCGATCTTTCCCTTTCGCTGTGCCACTGGGTGGGCTCGCAGTCGCCATAACAGAGATGCGAACACCGGGAGATTAATGAGATCACCACAACGTGCCTCTCGATATTGGGTCTTATAGCAGTTATTCCCGTAAATGTGTCGAGATCGTACCGATCCGTCACACCACATAACGTGAGGGAATAATTCAGAGAAAGGAGCTGTAACTGCTCAAGAAAGAACATGCCTTGACTGCTGGTCCCCACTACAAAAGATATAGAGATAGCAGAAAGAAAATATTCACTTTAACAGTGAACATTTCCCAAAGAAGCAGCCGCGTTCGGCTCACCCTTGAACAGTTTAGCAGCCACCCTTTACGAGGATCTGCTGAGGATAGCTTCCAAATAGGATCTTCACGGTGAGGAGAACAAGAATGAGGTAAGGACCATAGCAGTGATATATATGAGGGAGGCGGGACTCCTGCATCACTGTCGTGATTGGTCTGTGAACCGACAGACATGGTGTAATTGGTGCTTCCAGGATTGGTCACGCCAGTGGCATGATTCCTCGTAGTGAGACACCGAACGAATGTTTGAAAGAGAACCACGCGTGTGCGCCGTTCATTCACAGAGACACGCAGAACATGAAGGATTCATATTAAAATAGTTTTTTGTGGTTTAATATTCACAGACACTAGTCCATATAGAGGTTTGATTTAAGTGTACTGACCTATTTTTGATTTATTAATTCTAAATTTGACAAATTCCGTGACATTCTGCGTTATACTGTAAATTCCGTTTTTATGGTTTCAGCGATTCTGTCTGCGTTTTCTGCATCACGGAAATCATAGGGCCCTATGATCATCTTGATTTTCTGTGAAGCTGCTTTGAAACTATGTGTTTTGTGGAAAGCGCTGTACAAATAAGTTTGACTTTGACTTGTAGCACATACTTGCCTAATGTTCAGAGTCTCATGTTTGTCAAACAGTTCAAACAAAAGGCACACAAGTCCTGCTGTAAACTCACTCTAGCGACCTTAGCAACCATTCAGAGTAGGGATGTTCATTTTAACCGGTTAACTGACGGTAAGAATTTTGACCGATTAATACAATCAGTTAAACGGTTTAAAAAGTAATTTAATTATTTATTTTTTCAGTAATTTATCAAAATATTTAAAACTGTTTGCTGCATGGTTAAAATACGCTACGCTTATAAAAAATTTGTTTTTTAGGGGAAAAAAAAGTTGCTTATAAGTCGCATTTTATTATATCATTCAGAAATAGGCCTAATGCCGACGTGAAATGTTTACAAACATTATAATAAACACTGTAAACATAGCTAGGCTATTTTAGTTCCCCTCACTCCACAACAAATCCTTTCAATTAACAGTATTTAGAAAAGAACAAGAATTAAAAATATAAGAAGCTATAGCAATATAAACGACAAACCAAAACGAATTAATTTAGGTTAAAATGAAACTAAAACCAACTTTTTTTCCATATGTTTGATTGACTGTATTTTATGATGATAATGAACAGGCTGCATTGTCAAGGTAGCAAAGCTTAACTGTGCGCGCATGCGGCGCCGGCGCAATCACTCGAGTTTTTTCCTTCTAACAGTGGAAGCAACTACTCCTTTGTCATAATGAGAATTGGAACTGTAAAAGGTTTGCCTTTATTTGTGTACATTCACAATAAAAACAAATCTTTGTGCTTTTGTAAAATAAGCCTAAAGAAAAATAGGACACCGCTTTCTGTCTGTTTCCTTTCGTGCAGCACGTAAATGAACCGAAACTCTGCATACTAGGCTACTTGTTGCACAGTTTTTCTTTCATTTTCTTAATTTATTATTTAAGTAAAAATATGTTTCTCATATAGGCGTATTTATTCGTTATATATATATATATAGCCTAGCTTTATGATGTTTTTCTTCGCCGCTGGCAGAAGCGCTGCAGGTGCGTGATGTGTTATGAAGACCATGTGAATCCTCATGTTGTGTTGTTTGCTGCTAATGTAAAATTAATCCCCGGGAAACAAATGCTAGTATTTTTAACGGGTCACAGACACTTATCCTTTCTAATTTAATTCAATTCTAAGTTAAAATAATCTTGTCGGTTAACGGTTAACAATCGGTTAACGAGCGTCGGTTGTCGGTTAGGAAAAATAACCGAATTGAACATCCCTAATTCAGAGCACCTCAGCAATCGTTTAGCAAGGCCAACATCCATTTAAAGTCCTTCAAATCTCTCTTCAAACTCCTGCAAGTCCATGAGGCCTGTGTAAGCAGAGCAAGCGTATCTGTTTCTGTATCTGACGGTCTGTGAGTGTCAGTGAGCTGCCCTGTTATGAGAGTCACATCCCACAGTCCACACCAGTGTTTCCCAACCACTAATGTGCCGTGGAAAATTATAAAAACTTTATCTCTATTATATTTCGTTATTGTTATTATTTTAAATCAATGCTGTTGATCATCTTTACATCTGAACCAATGAAAAGGATTCAAAAGAGCTTGTGACTAAACCTCGTAACGTCATTGGATCCTCAAACTGTCAGCGAAACCTCGTAACTCCACCCGCCTCCATTCAGAATGAAGCGCCGCGCGCAGTCTGGAGACAGATCTCTGCTCGTTCACATTGCAAGGGTAAATAAAGGACTGATTAAGTTGTTTGAATAAGTACAGATTAAACACTGTCTATAAAGGCTAATATTTTTGGCCCCACTTTATATTAAGTGGCCTTAACTACTATGTACTTACATCAAAAATTAAGTACAATGTACTTATTGTGTTCATATTGTATTGCAAAACACTTTTGCTGCTATTGAGGTGGGATATTGGTAAGGTTAGTGACAGGTTTGGTGGTATGGGTAGGTTTAAGGGCGGGTTAAGGTGTAAGGGATGGGTCAACAGTGTAATTATAAATGTAATTACAGAAATTAATTACAGATGTAATTGCATGCAGGTATTTTTAAAATATAAGTACAATGTAAAAGGATGTATGTACACAATAAGTGCATTGTACCAAATTATTAATTTAAATGTAAGTACATAGTAGTTAAGGCCACTTAATATAAAGTGGGTCCATATTTTGTGTGTGTTTGAAGAGCAGAGAAGAGTCTCTTAGCATTTGCCGTCTAGGTGTAGCTAATATACTGTTTTATATATCCTGTGCATTGCGCTTCATCTTTTATATCATGAGATTTTGGCCAAATGTATTCAACAACAAAAAACTGAGTGCCCATATAGCTGCAATAAACTTTGTTTAATTATTTTAAATAATTGAATGTATTTTTTTTTACATCTCCTGAAAGCAGTCATTCTTTTGGACATAAAAGGTTTCCGCCCGACAGCTACGATAAGTAAATTTGTTGTTTTATCATCACCAACAACATAAAGCTACCTGTGACCTTGTGTTCATACCTGACTTATGCTCAAGTTTCACATTAAATGTGAGTACTACTTTTAATATAATATCCAGTTTTAATATGCCATTTGAAGCAATGCATGTTTGTGCAATTTTGCTATGTTTCAGTGTTTAGTGGTGTGCCGTGGGACTTTTTACTGATCAAAAATGTGCCGTGCCGCAACAGCTTGAGTCTGTCTACACTGGGCGCGAATCATTTCAACTATGCAGATCATTTGAACTTTGTGTCAGTATGTCATAAATACAGTGAGGCAGCAGTTTACTGTTAGGATTTGTCGCGTCTCATCCAGTGTAGACCGCATCACTGATTATAAAGGCTTGGGTTCTGTAGTATTTTGTCGTGTGTAGACACACTGGGAAATGTGAGTTAAAGTTCCTGTGAGAAGCGTGTGCTGGGATTTAACCTACAGATGACATGTGTAATGATGTTAGACGTGTACCATGTGCGTCTGCTTGCTCCATTTACCTGATTTCTGTCTCACAGACACATTGAATTATACAGTAACTGCAGGATGTACTTGACGCTCAGGTAAACCAAGACTAATTCAGACTAATTATTCATCTGCTAGCAGTCTGACAGTGTTTGGTGCTCAAACATTGTGATTTGTTCTAATACATCTGCAAATAATAATTCAGCTCGATCATTCAGACGTGTGCTGGATGCCATGGACTCATTTGCCGTCCATATCACATTATTTCTGATAAATAACAAGACAAATCAGACCATTTTATATGCACATTCTATAAAAAATATTTTCAAGTTTGCACCATAATAACTGCAACAATTCTAAGACATTAGCTCAGATTTGATCATTGATGTTCAGTCCAACTGAGAATCGAGCTTACCTGGAGCAGTGCCTTACAATAACGTGAGTTGCGTATTCAGATTACTTTTTATGTAACTATGTATCTCCTGTCCCTTGCTGAGAGAAATCAGGAGAGAGTGCAGAGGCGTTTCCTTCAGCCCAAGACTCATTCAGTTCACTTTCTGTGTGAAAGTGCCTTTACAGTTGCCAAAAATTGTAACAAACAAACTTTTGGGGTTTTTATTATTAAAAAAACAAATAAGCAAGCCCGGCCCAGGTGACACAAAGTAACGCAAAAGTAACATAATACATTACTTTCCATAACAAGTAACTAAGTAACACAATTACTTTTTTATGGTGTAACTCAATATTGTAATGCATTACTTTTAAAAGTGACTTTCCCCAACACTGCTTTTGAGTATGAAAAAGAAATGAAAGTTCTTGCTAAAAAGTCTTATTTTTAAAAGTTGAATTATCTCGATGCTAAAGTTCAGGTGTCAAATACATCAAGCTTTATTTTCTGTAAGCAAAGTCAATTATATCTCATACTGAGCTTCAGTCGAATTTTGCAGATATGTAAATTATGCCAGTTAACTGTGAACAGTAATTATTAGTTAGTTGTCATGCTTATTATAAGTGCTTGTTTTCTCATGAAGTAGCTTATCAATATGAGCAGTCGCATGCTGTCATTGCTTTGTGCAGTTTCAGAATACAGAAGCATACTTGTGTTTTTAGTCGACACGCACAACTCAAAGCATGAGCTCATTCTCATTCTGATGATGGTGTTATTCTGTCTGAAAGTGCTTCTCGATCAGTCATGATGGTGACATGCATTCATGAGAAGAGGAATCGGGAATATTTGTTCAAACAGTCCTGTAGACGAGCTGTTGTGTGACCCACAGACGCTGTTATCAGTGCAGTCATGTTCATGTTGGTGTGGCTGAGAGCGGAGATAAGAGCGAACAGGACACTTCGCTGTCATTGGGCTGTTCAGTTGCTCTTCAGTCATTCTTAGAATGTTTCCCAACGTCAGCAGACTGATATCGGCTCGATTCATTTGCAGTCTCGGTCAAACGAAAAGCATTAACGACGGCAGAACACACAATAGCTGAGAGTACGAGACACGCAAACCCACACAGCAGAAGAAATACAACCAACTAATTATCTAATTAACTAGTCTTGTCCAATACTAAACTCGTTTCTTAACCCAAATGAATCGCAAACCCAATCAAAATGTGCTAGAGTTTTATTAGCAGTAATATTATTTATATTTAGGTCTAAATTGAAGGTTTATATATTTCATATAAAAGGGTCATAACTTTAACATAATTTTAACACAAACTAATAAATTTCATGCCATGCATCTTTGTCAGTCATACATCAATGAAACAGGTCAGATTTCTGTAATAGTACTATTAAACTGAATGTGTTTCAAATACAAAATTAAACCAGCTATCATCAATAAATCCATTTATTTTAAATTCTTGCATTTTAGCCAACTGAATATTGCTTGTTTCACAGCTAGCCGTATTTTAACCGTGTTCATACTTTTTATCAGAAAACATTTAACTGCTTGGAGAATTTTTCTGATTGTAAGCAATTTAATGCATTTTAAAAAATATGATTGTTTAAATGAAAAATTAGATGCAACTAGTTAATAAAAAGCTATAAACTTCATTTATGCATGACTGACAAATATGCATCACAATTTTTGTTAGTTAAGTTAAAAGTGTAATGCACATGGATTTTTATATGATGAAATTCTATATGCAATTCAAATACAGACTTGTTTTTTTTATCGAATGTTATTCATTTCAAATTCAAATTTTTAGATTTGAGAAACAACGTTTTTATCTGTTTATTTGAGATCACCGTAAGATGGCGAGTCTTAACAAGTTCATAATGATTGACATCACACAGCCGTTCACTTCTGTTTTATACATTCCCACACACACTACAAAACACGATTAAAGTCTTAAAGCAATGGACAGTGCACAGATTGGCTCATTGGACTGGATTATCTGTGTATCATCTGCATTACTGCCTGCCACTGCTGTAGTTATTTGCTGTCAGACCCAGAACTGCATTGAAGGAGCTAGGCGTTACGCTCTCTAATCATAAAGACCATCGTTGTAATCAGTCTGCTGTATTTTTCATGATGAGTGGTCAGCAGCTCTCTGGTGTCACCTTTTTTTTGTATTTCGCTTTATACAATAGTGGCTGTGTCAAAGCAGCTTTACAGTGTTAAACAGGAAAATAGTTTGTCAGTGATGCAAGAAGACAACAACAAAGAGTCATTTTCCAGCTAAAGTCATTGATGATTCAGTGATGTTATCATCCAGTTCAGCTCTCGTCCAATAGTGTCTGTGCACTGCAGAAGTGGGTGTTTGACACCAATTGTTGTCATTCCTGTAGAGCAGGGGTGTCAGACTCAGTTCCTGGAGCGTCAGAGCCCTGCAGAGTTTAGTTTCAACACTGCTCCAACACGCATACCATGTAGTTTTCAAATAAGCCTGAAGGACTTGATTCGTTGGATCAGGTGTGTTTAAACTCTGCAGGGCTCCGGCCCTCCAGGAACTGAGTTTAACACCCCTGGTTTATACCAAGGGTCCCCAAACTTCTGCTTGGGCGTCTTTCATTGACATAACCTTGACACATAAGAAGAAAGGTCTGTCAGTCCAGCCTTATTTTGTGCTGTTGTCTTGTGGGACGTTCTCTTTGAATTTGTTTATGGAGGTAGACATCGATTAGGACATGCAGTGTCCAGTTCTTCAGCAGTTACTGATTCATTCAAGGGCCTGGCCTTGGTTCTGTCCGCGGTGAAGCAGGTGGAGTTACGTGCACTGCCGCACATGTGAGTTAATAGTCAACAGAGCACTTGATCTGTGTTGACACACGCTTTAGGTGAAGGTTGCTGGCAGATAAACAGGTAAGGTAAACATGGGAACAGCGAGGAGCGTCCTGTAGGAGCACCAATCGCTGGCACTCTACAGAATGGCAACATCACCCTATAAGTTCAGCGCGTGGTGGGAAAGTAGACATGGCCCATGGCCTGCCGGGGCCCACAGCAGCTGCTCAGAGTGTTGATAAGAGCCTGATACGGCTAGAGTTAAATAGAGTTCAGCCATACGCGTCTGAGGCCTGGAGGAGCTTCTGTAGACAGTGAGCAGCTTTACTCTTCACTGCTTTATGACTGACACTAAAGTTGTGTTGCCACACGCTCTTAACCTATTAATGTGTTTCAGGTCAATTTGACCTACACTCGATTTGAAACGGATTGAAACACTGGTTAGACTAATGACTTTTTCTCATTTAGGACCTTGAATTTGCATGCGAAGATTTAACATACACAAAGGTCCAAAAGCTGTTACTGGGGCAGTTCCTTTTCGAAAGGTACAAATATGTACAACTTCAACTTGGGTGCTAAAATGTTCCTTTAAGGTACTAATATACACCTTTTAGGGGCAAATAAGATACACAAATGTGCCTTTTGAAATTTTTTTGTAGCTTTTATTCTGAGATCGTATAGAACTGTTTTGGAAAGCTGCACAAATTTCCCCCATTGGTTGCCATGCAATTCACCAAAAAATCAACACTTTGAAAAACTTGATTTTTGGTGAATTGCATAGAAATCAATGGGGGTCAGTTTAAATCCCCAGCACAAAAGGGGTTCTGATACTCAACACAACAGGAGGACTTGTCACGGGACGGTGGTCCTGGAGTTTGAGTGCTATAGCTCCTCGTGTGGGACTCCTGTGAGCTGTCTGAAGTTCTGAAACATCAGGAGTTGAGTTTTCTGCATCGTCTGTGCGAATCTTCTTCGTGCAGAGCGAGGTTCCTTTCTAACAGCAGCGTTCAGATCCTCCAGCAGTCAGCCTAATGTTTGCCAGCTGTGTGCGGCTTGTGTGAATCCCCCATAAAGCCTGCTGCAGATGTTCCCGAGGATTCTGCAGAGTCATCCTGAGGATCAGAAATGTCCCCACGCTTGTGGGTAATGAGCGGGGCTCAGAGCTGGAAACGCTCAACGGAAGGATTCGCTTATGCCATAAAACCTCTGTGATCTTCAGGAACAGCCTGAGGAGCTCTGTGAGGATGAGACGGCCTCATGAAGCAGATGTGTGTGTGTGTG
>NW_015540879.1:349536-358804 GCF_001515605.1 Sinocyclocheilus anshuiensis | reverse complement strand
TGAGTGAGTGTGTGTGTGTGTGTGTGTGTGTGTGTGTGTGTGTGTGTGTGTGTGTCAGTCAACAGCAGCGCTGCGGTGAAGCTATCTTCATGCTCTCAGAGGAGCAGCACTTTCAGAAACTCCACTTATACGGCTCTGGATGTTTCTGTAAGTGCAAACAGATGTGCTTGTGCTCTTCTGTCAGTCCTGCTGCAGCCGCGGTGCTGTTTCGTCTCAATTCTGCCTTGATTATCAGCAGTGAGTCAGGATTGATCTGACGGCTGTTTTCTGAAGGAGGATCGTTCCTGCGAGCGCATTCTGTGGTGAAAACTACAGAAACAATTTCCACCCACCCAGTCATGTGACCTGATCAAACAGAAAAGCTGTAGGAAGATACAGAGTGCATTTCTCCCATAGGGCTTTAAAACGGTGTTCGTTAAAGCATTATAAATCATGAACAAAACCAACTTTTACAAACCTTGATTTGAAAGCAAAGAAATCAGACAAAAGTGTAAGATTTGACCTGAACAGCTTTATTAAGGGAAAGAACTGCAATCCCATGAAGCTTTGCGAATGATGTTGTGTGTATATGGACAGATGATATGTTTTATATTTATTGCAATAAATTCATATTATACATACAAACATTTAAGTAGTTTGAGAGAGGTTGATGGGAGTAGGCGGGGCTAACATGTTCTTTTGGCGAATCTGTGATTGGTGGAGATTTCTCTGCAGAATCATGGGTAATGTAGTTTAACACCAGAAGATCTGCTGTTAAACATGATTATTTACAAAATAAGTTGAAATAATGCAAACAAATGGAAAAAGTCTAATCATAAGTTATTGTTCATAATTACCCTTACCAAAAACAAATTAATGGGATTTGTACTTCCAGAACCCGACTCTGTGTAATTCAGAGAGAAACTGAGCAGGTTATTCTAGGAATTCTGGGAAATGAAGTCTTCTTCCACCCTGGTCTGTTCATTTTGTTAAAAATAATGAATTGGGTGGAATTGTCTGTATGTGACATTTTAAACAGATCTGTCTGTAAGGCCTGTGAAACCTCTAATGTCAAGACTCTTTAAACCTATTTAAACATTCAGACGATTCTTTTTATTAACAAATGGTCAAATTAAAGAGTCAAAAATGGTATTAATGTTTTGAATTTCATAATGAAGTTGACAGAATTTTGAAAGCTGAGTTTAATATCAGAAGTAAGCACAAAGATTACTGCGATTATTGGATGGGAGGCGCGATACAAATAATGCTGCGTGAAGTTTACGTATGAACCGGTAACAGCACAGACAAAAAGATTGATCTTGAGATTTAAGAGTGGATATTGATTGATCAGAATGCGGTGATTGATATTGTCCTCACAGAAGTCTGAAGCAGTCCTGTGCAGATGGGACGGGGTCTCCAGACGTCTCTTTAAAAGCGTGACTATTTTTAACTTTAGCACGCCATCTTAAAAACACTTGTGCTGGACGACACGCACGCAGCACAATGGCCAGAGACGAGCGTCTGGCTGATGTTTATAGTGGCAGTGATTTATAGTGTGGAAGAGCTGCTTCAGTGGAGTCTCCTGACGTTACATTCACCTGAGCTCTGTGTAACTCTGATTTCTGTGATGTGACAAACACAGACTCAATCACAGAACACACTCATACAGTTCAACTTCAGAAATCTATTACTGTATATCTTACCGCAGTAGAATCTCCTTCTCAAAAGAATGATAGTAATAATACAGTTTATTAAAAACATTATTTTAAAGAATATCACACACTTCATGTCTCTGTTGTGCAGCACTTTACCAAAAAATAAAATAAAGTAAAAAGGAATTGTTAAAATTTAATTTGATTGCATTTTAAGAGATGAGTTAAATTTTTAAAGTTGTATACATTAATTTGATTACCACCTTCTTTGATTGAATTAAATGATAAATTAAATCAAATCCAGAAACATGAAAACAGACAACACAGAATTTCTGAAAGATTAAGACACATTTCTAAGCATAGATTACTGGTAACATTTTAATAAATTCTTACATTTTGTTTTATGAAAAATTGTATTAATCAGAGGAGACATGCTTTTTGATTATTAAGGTTTAATTAAAACAGAATCCAGAAAAATGAAAATGGAAAAAATTAATTTGGGAAAATATTAAATGGAATTTTGGAGAAATAAGGCTGATTTCATTGAGCACTGAAGAACCTTGTCCTGTAAAACTCACGTTTGTCAGCATAAATACAGATCGACACACTCTGGACTTTATGATAACGTCCACAATCTTATCATCTCAAGTGATAATCTTCAGCTTTATGGTCATTAATATCAGTGTTTGTGAATCTGACACCGGCGCAGGTTTCTCTGTGTGAGAGTCTGATCCAGAGCCTGATATATATATATATATATAAATTTCAGACTTTGACAAGACAGTTTATATCTATCTATATCTATCTGTGGGTCGCTGTGATTTTGCCAAGACATGTTCCTGGATCAACATTACTGTCCAAAAATATAGTCCCTACCCCTAAACCTAACCCTACCCATAATTTATTCTTAAAATCAGAGGGAAATGATAGGTGAATAACAAGGGTATAGAAGCATCTAACCCTGATTGTAAGCCTAAAACTGACATTTCTTGAAAACGTATCCCTCAATTCTGATTGGTTGATCGGAATGATATAAATCACGTTCACCAGAGCCTGTGTGCTCAGCGCATCATTTCCTGTCAGAAATCACTGGCGTCCCGTTTACAGACCTCTCTGATGAGACAGCTGGAATAAGCAGACAGGAGATGCTGTGTTTTCACTGCGTAACGTTCAGAGAGCAGCAGATGAGCTGGTTTATCGGCCGCTGCTGAACTCTTGACTCTCGGTCCCGGGAGTGTCGCTCGCTGATGGATCTAATCACACACAACACAGAAACAGGAAGTGGAATGGATCTCAATCCGCTCTTCACGTCACGCAGTCAAGTGTTTGGAGACTTCATGCTTATTTGTGGCTCTCGGGAAGCTGGTTTTCAGGAACAGGAGGACATAACTCTGTGTGAGGAGACAGCAAAGGTTTTTCTTCCATAGTTTAATGTTTCCATGATCCAGAGTAAACACCCAACACAACATGAACTGTCTGAGGATGAAGCGCTGCATACGGTCGTGTTCATGCTCCGCTATGAAGGAGAAGAATGAGAACTCGAGTGACTGTCTGTACAGATGCTGTGTGTCTCACTTTAATCACAGTCGCTGTAAGTTCTGTGTGATGTTTGTGGGCACATATGTGACCCTGGCCCACAAAACCAGTCATAAGGGTCAAGTTTTCGAAATTGAGATTTATACATCATCTGAAAGCTGAATAAATAATCTGTCCATTGATGTATGGTTTGTTAGGATAGAACAATATTTCAAAATCTGGAATCTGAGGGTGCAAAAAAATCTAAATATTGAGAAAATCATCTTTAAAGTTGTCCAAATGAAGATCTTAGCAATTCATATTACTAATCAAAAATTAAGTTTTGATATATTTACAGTAGTACAGTATTTAATATCCTAATGATTTTTGGCATAAAAGAAAAATCTATAATTTTACATTTACATTTAGTCATTTAGCAGACGCTTTTATCCAAAGCGACTTACAATTGGGGGATACATAAAGCGATTCTTCTTAAAGAGGCAAACAGACACAGGAAGTGGTTGTAATACCAAGTTCTTAGACATTGTTCAAATAAGTACAAGCTAGAAAGAGAAGGAATAAATAAAGAGAGAGATTTTTTTTTATTTTTTATTTTTTTTTATGATGAAGTCAAGTAGCTTCGAAAGAGATGGGTTTTCAGCTGTCGCTTGAAAATTGTCAGGGATTCAGCATTCCGGATAGGGGTGGGAAGATCGTTCCACCAGCCAGGAGTGGTGAACGAGAATGTTCTGGAAAGTGATTTTGAGCCTCTCTGTGATGGTACCACGAGGCGTCGCTCACTAGCGACCCATTTTGACCCAATTTTGACCCATACAATGTATTGTTGGCTATTGCTACAAATATACCCCAGCGACTTAACACTGCTTTTGTGATCCAGGGTCACATATATGAAAGGATGACAGACATTTTGAATAAAGATTAAATCCTTAAAGATGTGATACGAAAGTTTTGTTTTTTACACTTTTATAGTTAACTAAAAATAAACCATAAAACCATGAAAAAAGTTTTCCATTACTTAAAAATCAATGTTAACTGAAATCTCTCAGTGATACTGGAACACTGGGTTGTTTGTCATTGTGCTGCAGGCAACACTTTTCTTGTTGCTAAAGTGAACATCAAGCACTTTTTCTGTTTTCTCTAGCTGCGTAGCACCAATTTCACAGTCGTTTCGCTAGTATTATCAAAGTGAGGTCAGAGAAGTGGACTGACTTCAGTTAATGTTCATACAGTCCTTATTAGATCCAGTGTGAACAGAAGTCACTCCTGATCTATTGCCAAACATCTTAGTCTTTCTACTCATTTGAGAGTAATAATTAATTGTATTCTTTGTATTTTCAGTTCTTGCAATCCAGATATGTCATTCACATCATTTTTTTTAATTAATCGACTCAGTTAAATTTAAAGTAATTGAATTGCTTCAGCTGATACAGAAGTCAGTAGAGCTTTATTTGTCTCAGCTGGAATATTCCTTTAAAATCAACAGTGTTTTTGCAGCAGTACGGTCTGGACTTCATGATGGCATGTAGTTGGGGT
Source organism: Sinocyclocheilus anshuiensis (assembly GCF_001515605.1). Classification (NCBI taxonomy): domain Eukaryota; kingdom Metazoa; phylum Chordata; class Actinopteri; order Cypriniformes; family Cyprinidae; genus Sinocyclocheilus; species Sinocyclocheilus anshuiensis. The sequence continues at coordinate 354,104 of NW_015540879.1, read as the reverse complement.
TTAATATTCAGTAATATTTTCTGCTTAACTGTAAATACAATGATGAAAACAGCACTTGAACTGAATTCAGATGAATAGCGACATTAACTTTGCAACATCAGATAGTCGCTAGTCACAGTCAGTCAGACTGAGTGAGTTCGATCAGGCCGTGTGTTTGATCCGTCTGTCGTCCGTCCGCTCCGGTGTGTTTGATCAGGGACGGACGGATGGGAGTGTGTTTGTTTGCTGTGCTAACAGTGTGTTTCCAGCATCTCTGATACTGCAGTGTGTGAGGAATCATTACAGACTGGACACACGCCGTGGTTTCACTCAGGTCCTCCTCGCTGATGCTGGAGAGAGTCACACATGTCAGGCTGCTGTAGCTCGAGGGTCACAGACTCAATCCCTCTGTTCTTCTCCTTACCATTCACTCGTTCCTTCTTTCTTTTGCATGTTTCTTTATTCATTTTTGCTCTCTTTTTTCTTTCATTTCTTCTTTCTTTCTTTCTTTCTTTCTTTCTTTCTTTTCCAGTCTTCATGAAGATTTTGTGTGACATTAATATGAATTCAATTACAGGCCATGATAAAGCTGCACCACACTGTGTCTGACAGTGATGCCAAACACAGCTGGTTCTTGTCTTATTATAAATATTAATATTATTTATTTATTTCCTAAAAAAGCTTTTTCATACACAGACTCAGATTCAGGATCGTTTTGGTGAAATAAAGTATAATAAATAGGATGCCTTCATGAGTGTCATATGTGGTGTTCTTTAGGGAAGTTAGATGGACGTGTGTGTGTGTGTGTTTCTGTCGGAGAGAGACTCACTCCATAACCCAGATCATCACATGATCACTTTGACTTCCTTTGTGAAACTGCAGCATGAAGGACGGTAATGTATGTCAGGCTCACGTGTCAGACTGAAACACGGCTGTTTTTTACTGCAAACTCACGTGATCCAGTTCATGCTAATACATTTCAAAGCTTGATTAAGGACATTTAATGAACTTTTGTACAACAGCTTTCTCTCCCCTTGATGTTTAATGAAAAATCTCAGTCCTGTAGTAAAACCAGTGTATGTCATGCCACAGAAATATAATGTAAGTCTGTGGTGTGTTAGATTAACATTTCTGTGTCTGTGTGTAGGATCTTTCTCTCTAATAATGTTTGTTTGTGTGATAAGAATAAATTACAGACGCAGTATCCTGTGAGAACTGTGCTGAAATACAGTGGCACAGTATGAATCATTTAACAGTTAGCTATTTCATGCTGGAAATAATAATGCTCATTTTGTATAATCCAGTGCATGAATTGCTTTACAAATGAAAAATGCTTCATCCCATTTTATTATTTTCTTGTTTTATTTGGATTGATGGATACTGGTGCGCTCTGTCATTTGACTCGATCTGGTCTGTATTGTTGTTTTTTTATGTAGATCTTTAAAACAGCATTATATAATGAGTTGTTTGTTATCACACACATTTAAACACATTTAAATGTATCTAATGGAAGTTTAATTTACTTAGACTGCTGGCTTTATATAAATGAACTCTCTCTGTGTGTGTGTGTGTGTGTGTGTGTGTGTATGTGTGTGTGTGTGTGTGTTGTGTGTAGCATGGGTCGGCTCTCTCTCAATGGGTATGATCTTCTTCTTCTCACCGATCGTCAGTGTGTTCACCGATCTGTTTGGCTGCCGGATTACAGCAGTCGGAGGGGCAGCGGTGGCGTTTGTGGGACTTCTGGGCAGTTCCTTCGTCACGTAAGTACATTACATTCACCTCAGGTTTTAGATAGAGTTTTTTTTTTATTTCTTGCTAAGCAGTTCAATTAATGCTTATATTACCTGTAACTGGAAATAGGTGGTAATGACCATCCTTCACTACCGAGTGTACTTACTAGTGCTTAGCCAATGGACTGTAAACTGCATAAAATGATTGCTTTCTAGTTGCTGTGGCCCATCTGTTTTTATACTCAACTATCCTTCCTGTGTGATTTTATGTTCGCTGTCAAAAGGGAATGGTTTTGTCTGTAAGCAGTGGATGGAGTATAGATGTGGAGATCATCCAGAACACCTGACAATATAATGTTTTTATTCTGACGCATGATTTGAAGGACTGTGGAGATGTCTTCTCATCTTACTCAGTCCTTTAAGACACTGTTTTTCCTGTTCCTAAAGAACCCAAAGTTCAGTTGATTAAATTGAAACATACAAGATTGTACTCCTTTAGTCTGACACTGGGGTCCCACTAGGCTCTGTACTTGGCCCTCTTCTCTTCTCTTCTCTTCTCTTCTCTTCTCTTCTCTTCTCAAGATGTTTCTGAAGGCTTTCAACTATCAGTAAGGATATTAAATTAATACAACAGTAATGACTTGGGTACTCGTTTCATTAAAAAGTAATCTGATTACTTAACGCACTTTGTATGACTGTTTGAGACGATCAGCGACAAGTTGTTGTTTATTGTTTCTCTAAATACTGAAGATTAACAAACAATTACCTGTACTTAAATACACTGCACTAAATACATGTTGCAGTCTGCTGAACTGGAGACCAAAACTAGCTCTAAATGGAGTTTAGCTGAACACAAAGCAATCATACGGTTACACTCCTGACATTAAAGCTAACGTATTTCATTTTTGCGCCACTAGCATCACCAGAACTGAACTGAAAAAAAAGTTTTTTCTATTAGCCATTGGTCAGAGAAATAGATGAATGTTTTAAAAGCATCACGGAGTTGCAGTGGTTCACTCTTCAGCAGAATCAATCTATTAATCACTGATTTACAGTCAACATTAAACTGAGAGACGAGGAAGAATTTTGATAGCACAAAAACTGTCAGGAGAAATTTCACAATTGTGCTTTGAATTGCATTACTAGTAGTATTTAATTTGATTTATAATGTGCCTTTAAAGTTAACGCAGTCCAATCGTTATTCTCTGCAGGTCTCTCGGGCCAATGTACTTCACCTACGGCATAGTCTTTGCGTGTGGCTGCAGTTTTGCATATCAGCCGAGTCTGGTGATCCTGGGTCACTATTTCAAGCGGAGGCTGGGCCTGGTGAACGGCATTGTGACGGCGGGCAGCAGCGTATTCACCATCACGCTCCCCTACATGCTGACCGGCCTGCTGAAGCGCGTGGGACTCGCCTACACGCTGCGTGTGCTGAGCGTCTTCATGTTCATGCTCATGCTGGCGGGATTCACCTACAAACCCCTGCTGCCCAAACCCCTCAGCAGCAGCAAGTCGGGCAGCCGCTTTCCCTCACTCAAGAGGGTGTTTAACATGCACATCTGGAGGTCTCTGGGATACCGCATATGGGCCTTTGGGATCCCTGCGGCCCTGTACGGATACTTCGTGCCTTACGTTCATCTGGTGAGTGTGCTGAATTTCCATGTTCTGCCTTAAGACTGTTTCACACTGAGCGCAAAAAAGCGAGGTGAATCACCGACGAATGGAGCTTTCACACTGAGCGCGAAACGATTGATCGCCTTCTGCTAATTCACGCCTGCACACTAGGTGGCGCCGACCAACAATGCATTTTTCCTCAGTTATGTATCTCGTTTATGGCGTTAACATCGTCCGCTGCTCAATATACAGCATTAAATTAAGGTAAATATACATTTATGCCTAATTATTAAGGTATTTGCTTAAAACCCACTTTAAACCATCATTGAGTGCTTGTAATAACTTCCGTTTGTGATCTATAGTTGTGCAACAGCAGCTGCTCCGGGCATGTGATCTAAGTTCAAATCTAATTGGACGGCCTGTTTCCTCGTAGAGCACCGGGGCAAAAAAATTGAGACATGATGAAAAAAAATCCTTGTTTTTTCGCACCGCGAATGATTACGCCTGGTGTGAATAGCCCCATAGGGATCTATTGTTTAGATTCAAAAGGATTATCGTGCCAAACATTTGCGCCAAATTTTTGTGTTCAGTGTGAAAAGGCCTTTAGATTTCACAACATTTTTGAGTTTTCATCTCAGGAATGTCCTTACAGAAATGCTATACATAGTTCACCCAAATATACTGGTATCGGTATCGGGCCCGATACTGATGTGGGCCTGTATAGCTGATGTGCGCGAGCTGATAAACAAAGCACGCTGAGTGGATTGAGCGCACGGCGGCGCAGATGCGCGAGCTTGTCGAGTGAATATATCTTTCTCACAGACATCACTGGAAAGTGTGTAGTTCGGTCGGGAGGGAGGGAGAGAGAGAGCGAGAGAGCGAGAGAGAGACAGAGAGCGAGAGCGAGAGAGAGAGAGCGCGAGAGAGAGAGAGAGAGAGAGAGAGAGCGTGAGAGAGAGAGATAGAGAGAGAGAGCGCGAGAGAGAGCGAGAGAGAGCGCGAGAGAGAGAGAGAGCGAGAGAGAGAGAGCGCGAGAGAGAGAGAGAGAGAAAGTTAGAGAGAGAGGGAGAGAGAGAGAGAGAGAGAGAGACAGAGGAATATAAATCGCAGCACGTTTCAGATGAAAAAACGTGACTTCTATCACAGTTAGGAGATTTATAGCGAGTGGTTCCCTGCATTAACCCGCTGCAATGGAGCAGCTCTAATGCTATTAAATTAAAGATGATGTACCATAGAGCAAAAAAA
>NW_015540879.1:348386-349274 GCF_001515605.1 Sinocyclocheilus anshuiensis | reverse complement strand
AAAATGATTTCTGTGATCAAAGCTGAATTTTCAGCATCATTACTACAGTCTTCAGTGTCACATCCTTCAAAAATAATTCTAGTATGCTGATTTGCTGCTCAAGAAACCTTTTTTAATTATTATTGTTATTATCAATATTTAAAACAGTTGAGTATATATTTTTGTTCATCTCGCCTTATTCTGGGTCCGAATAAAACATCAGATCATACACAGACTATCCTGTCTCTTTGAATTTAAATCTATATTTATTCACACCGGCTCTTGAAAACCTCTATGCGAACACACTTGCCCGAAAAAGTGCGGGAGACGAATTTACGTGATATTAAAAGTGGGGGGGACGCGGGGGACGTGTCTAACAGGGGCGTAATCTACGCCCCTGTTGTAATCTATTACATACCTTTCTATCAAAGTTATCTAACATTATCAAGCTGAATTTGTTCTGACACAGTTTAACTCTCAGTTCTTGTCATATTTTATTACCATTTTCTAAACTATAGCGAATAAACTGTGATAATGTGAGAAATGTTGAAGGTGTCTGAATAAATGTTGGTTTGACTATCTATTTGATAAATGAAGTTAACCAACTAACATTATACATACTCTTTTGGTTTCTGTACCCAATATTGAAAAAATGTACAAATGCAATAAAAATATTGGTATCGGTACTCGGTATCGGCAAGTACAAAAAAATAAAAGTATCGGTATCGGGCGAGTACTGGAAAAAGTGGTATCGGTGCATCCCTACTGAAAATGTGCTTACTCTCAGGCCATCCGAGATGTAGGTGAGTTTGTTTCTTCATCAGATTTGGAGAAATGTAGTATTGCATCACTGTCTCAGCAATGGATGCTCTGCAGTGAATGGGTGCCGTCAGAATGAGAGTCCAAACA
>NW_015540879.1:341981-347097 GCF_001515605.1 Sinocyclocheilus anshuiensis | reverse complement strand
TATTACCATTTTCTAAACTATAGCGAATAAACTGTGATAATGTGAGAAATGTTGAAGGTGTCTGAATAAATGTTGGTTTGACTATCTATTTGATAAATGAAGTTAACCAACTAACATTATACATACTCTTTTGGTTTCTGTACCCAATATTGAAAAAATGTACAAATGCAATAAAAATATTGGTATCGGTACTCGGTATCGGCAAGTACAAAAAAATAAAAGTATCGGTATCGGGCGAGTACTGGAAAAAGTGGTATCGGTGCATCCCTACTGAAAATGTGCTTACTCTCAGGCCATCCGAGATGTAGGTGAGTTTGTTTCTTCATCAGATTTGGAGAAATGTAGTATTGCATCACTGTCTCAGCAATGGATGCTCTGCAGTGAATGGGTGCCGTCAGAATGAGAGTCCAAACATCTGATAAAAACATCACAATAATCCACAAGTAATCCACAGCACTCCAGTCCATAAATTAACATCTGGAAAAGACAAAAGCTGTGTGTTTGGAAGAATCAAATCCATCTTTAAAACATTTTTATCTTCAAACCATTGCTTCCCCTAAAATACGAGCCCATAATCCATAACGTTTCCTCCAGTGAAACTACTCCTTTAAGGCTGGATTGCACTACACAACTTTTGTACAGATTTTTGCTCAGATTAAGAGTCTGGACGAGTTGATGATAGTTAGCAAAAGTTGGAGCCAGTCTGCAGGTTTTAACTGACATATTTCACAGAAAATGCTTCTATCCAGTTGTTGGAGACCAAACATGCTTGCTATTTTGAGTTTGTTGTATTCAGAACGAGTCAATAAGTTTGTGATGCCTAGTGTTCTAAAATCTGTTCAGATTTTAAAAGTCGTATAGTGTATTTTAGCCTTTACTTTTCTGCAGAGCACAAAAGTATGAAAAAGATATTTTGAGTGAAATACTCAAGATTGCGCTGACAGGGACTAGAGCTTGCAAGCTTCTGCAGAAAGCATCATAGCAGTAGTTCACATGACTGTAGCTTCAAGTTAAATGATGCTTTTTGTGAGGAGCAGACTGATATTTGCCTCAAATGTCCATGATGGTGAATGAACTGAACCTTACTCAGATGGCCCACGAGAGCCACGTCAGCAGAGTATCTGTGCGGTTCCTTCGTCTGTATGCTGGTCTTCTGCATGGATGGACGTTTATGCTATGAGGTTTATTGAAATAAAAGGTCAATTTGATCTGAGGAGCGCAGGGCATAGCTGCAGACTGTGCTTTACATAAACATCAGCTCTGTTATTGTAATTTCTCCAGACGTGTTTTGCTCAGGCTAAGGTGCCCTGCAGAGGGTGGATAATGGGCAGCACTGAAAGGGAAAGAGGTTGTTTATCTGTGGAGAGCCGTTCTCTCGTTGGGAATCCTCTGGATGTTTTCCTGCCGCTCTTTCTGGGTCGAGGAGCTTAGCAGTGGACAAACACACATCTCAGCATGGCTTTGTCATCTGCCAGAGGCTGAAGAGCTCACTTGAACTGTTCAAATCAAAACAAAACCATGTTCCTCGGGGTTAGAGGGCACATGGTCTCACTGGGTTTGGGTGTTGTTGTGAAGTCCTCACAGCGATCGCCGCTTCACTCCAAACAGCACACGTCACTTCAGGTCAACAGCAGGTTTAACACCTCAACCGGTTTTCTTCACGTATTCTCTGTTGACATAGTCTTTAGCAGTTGTGGCTGTTTGCATGTAAGCTCTGATATATTAGTCTGATGTGCTCGTGTGTGGTTGACTAAAGCTCAGATCTGGCATGTGTCTTTTCCTGATTATTTTTGTAAGGTTGCAGACAGGACAAGAAATGGTCAGGAATCTTTTAACCACAAGGTCTTTTGGTCGCTTTCTGTTCCCTTGTGTAAAAGAAGCACACTACAGCTAACGTTTTAAGAAGAGCACTTAAGTCAAGTCAAGTCACCTTTATTTATATAGAGATTTATACAATACAGAGTCAAAGCAGCTTTATATTGTTAAACAGGAAAATAGTGTGTCAATAATGCAAACAAATTTCAATTCTGCTGTAAAGCAGCTCTAAAAAGAGGACAATAGTAAACAGACAATTTTTCAGTTAAAGTCAGTTCATCGTTGATTCAGTCCTATCAGCTCAGTTCAGTTCTCTTCCAATAGTGTCTGTGCAGTCAAGTTTATAGTATTGCCAATTTAAATGCCAAATATTAAGTGCCCCCAACTAAGAAAGCCCAAAGGCGACAGTGGCAAGGAACCCAAACTCCATCTGTGACAGATTATTCCACTTATTATGGAAATAATGTGATCTGAAAGGATATACAAGTGTGTATTTATAAGTGTGAACTTAATATGATGTTTTCAGATACTTAATTGCATGTTATTTACATTTATATATTGGTTTTCTTTCCCATCATAATACTGAGATTGTTAAGATTTTAAATGACTTATTGGTAGCAGCTGACTCGGGACTTTTATCTGTATTAATTCTTCTTGATTTATCGGCAACATTCCGCATAAAATATTAATAGATAGTTTGCAATACATAGGAATTGTTGGTACTTCCTTCCTCGTATCTCACAGTTCATACTTGGTTTGAACAACTAAGCCAGTTTCGATCTAAGTCATCTAATATCATGACTGGTGTCCCACAGGGATCCGTTCTGGGCTCTTTATTATTTATCATTTACTTACTCCCTCTTGGAAGCATTTTCAGAAAATTTGGCATTGACTTTCAGACACACAGAGACGAGCAGTAGTTTCACTTGTCCTGCAGCTCACCGCATTTCATCACTCACTTTCATTTTCTAAGCCATTTTGTTGGGATGCGTTATATATTCTTTGTAGGTAAGTGTAGCTGACTGTTTGCTGGAGGAAACCTCTGGTCTTGTGATCTGTTCACCCACACACAGATGCTGACAGTGTCATTATATTGCATTTCTGAAGCTGCTGAGGTCAGCAGTCATGCGCTGAAGCATCAAGAAATGCAGATGAGCACTTTTAGCAGTCAGAGTCCGTTCTTTTATTCGTTTATGATCGTGATCCAGCAGATAAAGGTCAGCGGTTCACCTGCAGTCACACATGAACCGTCATCATCTGCACAGTTTATCAAACACACTGTGAAATTTCTTGGACTTGTTTCACATCTCATCTGTGACTGACAGACTCTCATAACTGTGCTTTACTAAACCATTGAAGTTTTTTCGATTCATAACAGATTGTTTTCTTAAAAACAACAAAGGTGTACGTAAGTATAAGCAACTCAGAACACTACCACGCCTCCACGTTTTCAGCACACAGCTAATATAATCATCATATATACACACTATTGCAGTTGGAAGCTTTGTTTCTGAATGCCCAAAGTAAAGATATAGTGTCGATTTAATGGACTCTTGTAAAGCCAGTCAGTCTATTCATAATGAAAGCAAATGCATGTGAAAACTGAATGAAATGAAGCAATATGTAAACAATGATTTACACACCAACTCCAGCACAATCTGTGTATTTTAAATGCTCAAGACAATTATCACTACCTGCACGTCACAGCCATTGCCGTTTTTCATGTGACATTTCCAAAAGTTTGAGTATTTTTCAACTCCACTCACACGTACTGTCAGGGAAGACATGACATGAGCTCAAAATTACATTTACAGTCATTAGACATTCATAAAGTGGTGAACCCACTGGAATTGGTTGGTTTTCTGTATTAATTGGTCATAAAATGTTCGACAAAGCCATAAGTCTTGACAAATTGTGCTTAAGCTATTAACACACAAACAATTATAATCTGTCATGGACAAACAAACGACTCATGATCGACTCATGAAAGTCGTCAAAAAACAAAAAAACAGTTGTGGATCATCCAGGTCATGACAACAAGGTAAAGTTCAATTACTTTTTCCACAGCACTGTGAATGTTTGATGGGATGTGTTCAATAAAGACATGAAAGATCATAATTGTGTGCGTGTTGTTTGCTTTAGCACATTGTGTTTGTCTATACTTGTGACTTTGATGAAGATCAGATGGCATTTTTTGACCAATTAATGCAGATATATAAAAATCCCAATGCACTTTACTAAAGAATGATTGCTTGCGCTGCTGGTTTATTTAACTGGTTATTTAATTTTAACACATTTTGACAGATGCTGCCAAAACCATCACTCTTACAATTTCAACAAACCCTCGTTTGTGTTAGCCAGCAGGATATCATGACCCAGTCTGACCCAGACTCTGGTTTCGGAACATGTGTTTATATGAACATAACATTTACTTAAACACTTACTTTTCTAAATGCCCTAAACCTAAATGTTTAAGGCATAAAGACGCATGCACGGGTCTGAAACTCTCTCACACTGACCCTGGCTGTCAGTCGTCCTTGAGTTGATGGTGTATTGTCTGTAAGGTCTTCATGTGTTCAGCACAGGTCATGGATCAACTCAATCACATGATGTTCAGACTGCCAGGCGTTATGTTGTTCTTCATTTTTATGCAGTGAAACTCTGTAAGTGTGTGTGTGTGTCTGTCGTGGGGCCGTGTGTGGGCCGCTCCTCTCCCAGCCCTCAGATTGGTGTGTTTTGGGAGGAGGAACCCGAACGCCCAGGATCCCATCTACATCTGCTCCTGTGTTTTCATGTTTCCACGTCCTCTTCTGTACTAACTGCACACCTCTGGATCTGATCTGCTTGCGTCTTTCTTTCTGAAGGCGTGTGTGTGTGTGTTTGCGTGTGTGTGCGTGTGTGTGCATGTGTGTTTGCGTGTGTGTGCGTGTGTGTATGTGTGTGTTTGCGTGTATGTGCGTGTGTGTGTGTGCGTGTGTGTGCGTGTGTATGTGCGTGTGTATGCGTGTGTGTGTGCGTGTGTGTGTGTTTGCGTGTGTGTGCGTGTGTGTGCGTGTGTGTGTGTGTGTGTGTTTGCGTGTGCAAATGCATTTACACAGAGACTTTAAGATGCGAGGAACAAAGACAAGCCTCTCTCTCAACGACACTCACGGCCGTGTGATTTCACATAAATAAAACCCAACAAAAGCCACGCAGAGCTGATTTCCACAAACAGGTTAACGTGCTACGGCTCAGCTCAGCGAACGCTCCATTTCTCTCACACAAACAATCGCTCTGTTCCTCAGCCTTTATCTTCCCCTCC
>NW_015540879.1:336556-337788 GCF_001515605.1 Sinocyclocheilus anshuiensis | reverse complement strand
CAAATGGGTGGGGGGGGGGGTGTTGCTCACACACACACACACAAACATAGCGCTGAGCAGGAAGCGGGTTCATGTGTCTGTTTGGAGTGTTGTAACAGAACAGTCCCTAAAACAGGCCCTTTTTCCTGTCTGTTCGCTCTGAGTGAATTCCTGTGTGTCCTCAACACTCTCTCTCTCTCTCTGTCTCTCTCTCTCTCTCTCTCACACACACGCACACACACACACACACAATCAAGCGGCGGTTGCTTGAGAAACACAGGATTCTTCTGAAAAGCACCAATGGCGTTCAGTTAAAAACAATATCTGTGTGATTCTTCAGGCAGAGACGCTTCTGACGACCTGAGAAATCAAGCTTTTTCTGTTCTGTCTGTTAAAACATGCATCACATGGAATGAAGACCAGCGGCTGGATTCATGACATGTTCTTAAGAATAAAACTCTTCTTAACTGCTGTTTTCTGCTTATTTTCTAACTTAAGAAAAAAGGCTACGAATGTTTTGTATTCCTACTAATACTTAAACGGATAGTTGAGGGTAAACCGAACAGTTGTTGGTCCCCATTGACTTCCATAGTATTTTTTTCCCCCATACTATGGAAGTCAATGGGGACCAGAAATTGTTTGGTTACCCACATTCTTCGAAATATCTTCTCATATCTAAATATCTAACACGGTCTGCATTGGTAAAGACCATGTGCTCCTGTCACGTCACATTCACAGCAGACACAAACACGACACTTTCTGGAAAATGTAACCCTAGCATGATTTACATGATAGTAATGACAGTACTGAGGACAGTGGTTATTCTTTATACAAATAAACAGAAAGTGCACACAGCTACCAGATGACTTCAAAACAAGTTTTATTCCAGATTTTAAGGGACAGGTCTGGGTAAAACACTATTATTCCCTGTAAGCAAGTAAGTAAGTGAATGTGTCATTTTATGTTGTATGTGTGTGAGTGCAGTCTCACATGAGATCAGTGATTAAGATCCTTCCGTCTCTCTCTCAGATGAAACATGTGGAGGAGCGTTTCGGTGCAGATGCTAATAAAGAGGTTCTGCTCATGTGTATCGGCATCACGTCTGGAGTGGGTCGTCTGATCTTCGGGAGAGTGGCCGACTACGTCCAGGGAGTCAACAAAGTCTTCCTGCAGGTGAGAGACTGATTAACACTGTTGAGTCACAGCCGTCTGGACACACACGCACGCACGCACGCACGCACGCACTCACTCAC
>NW_015540879.1:329928-335961 GCF_001515605.1 Sinocyclocheilus anshuiensis | reverse complement strand
ACACACACACACACACACACTCACTCACTCACTCACTCACTCACCAATGCGTTCAGTGGCTGTGATGTGTGTGTTCTGTGCAGGTGTCCTCGTTCCTGGTGATCGGGCTGATGTCGATGATGATTCCTCTGTGTCATGTGTTCGGCGGACTCATCGCGGTGTGTCTGCTCATGGGCCTGTTTGACGGATGCTTCATCTGCATCATGGCTCCCATTGCATTCGAGCTGGTGGGCTCCCAGAACGTGTCGCAGGCCATCGGCTTCCTCCTGGGCATGATGTCCGTCCCCATGACCGTCGGGCCTCCCATCGCAGGTAATGAAGTGTGATCATCATGTGCCTCCTGCTGGCTGGAGCTGGTACTGAGTTCATGAGTTCAGCTGCTGCTGCAGGTTAGAAGATGTGCTGCAAAAACAGAGAAACCACCCTCAGACATTTACACACATGCATTCAAAAGAGGCCGACCACACGATGACACAATGACATTACAGATGAAATGCCAGATAAACACATTTAGAGACATTCTTAAACACACACACACACACAAGTGCAATTCTGTGTGTAAATCTGAATGACTGAGAAACTCACAGACGCATTCTTCACTGTAAAAACTGATTATAATTTTAACAGTAACAGCTATGGTAAAAATGTTAATTGATCAACAGTAACTAAAAAGAAAAAGAACAAGTCATCTAATAATTTACAGTGAAAAACTGTAAACTGGCATTCCCTAGAATGTGACACGTTAAATTTGATGACTTTTCATTGAATTCGCTTTTTTGGTAACACTTTCTATGAAGCCCGTATTTATAATTTATTATAAGAGTATTCTTAAGGCATTATAATGAATGCATAATGCATTTTAAAAAACCTTATAATATGTTGTATCATCTCAACAGTTTTAATGCATTATAATATTTACTTATTTGTGGTTATAGCTACACACACACACACACACACACACACACACTCACTCACTCACTCACTCACTCACCAATGCGTTCAGTGGCTGTGATGTGTGTGTTCTGTGCAGGTGTCCTCGTTCCTGGTGATCGGGCTGATGTCGATGATGATTCCTCTGTGTCATGTGTTCGGCGGACTCATCGCGGTGTGTCTGCTCATGGGCCTGTTTGACGGATGCTTCATCTGCATCATGGCTCCCATTGCATTCGAGCTGGTGGGCTCCCAGAACGTGTCGCAGGCCATCGGCTTCCTCCTGGGCATGATGTCCGTCCCCATGACCGTCGGGCCTCCCATCGCAGGTAATGAAGTGTGATCATCATGTGCCTCCTGCTGGCTGGAGCTGGTACTGAGTTCATGAGTTCAGCTGCTGCTGCAGGTTAGAAGATGTGCTGCAAAAACAGAGAAACCACCCTCAGACATTTACACACATGCATTCAAAAGAGGCCGACCACACGATGACACAATGACATTACAGATGAAATGCCAGATAAACACATTTAGAGACATTCTTAAACACACACACACACACAAGTGCAATTCTGTGTGTAAATCTGAATGACTGAGAAACTCACAGACGCATTCTTCACTGTAAAAACTGATTATAATTTTAACAGTAACAGCTATGGTAAAAATGTTAATTGATCAACAGTAACTAAAAAGAAAAAGAACAAGTCATCTAATAATTTACAGTGAAAAACTGTAAACTGGCATTCCCTAGAATGTGACACGTTAAATTTGATGACTTTTCATTGAATTCGCTTTTTTGGTAACACTTTCTATGAAGCCCGTATTTATAATTTATTATAAGAGTATTCTTAAGGCATTATAATGAATGCATAATGCATTTTAAAAAACCTTATAATATGTTGTATCATCTCAACAGTTTTAATGCATTATAATATTTACTTATTTGTGGTTATAGCTTTTAAGATTATGATGATTTATAATACACAATGAACACAATGCACCCACTTAACTTACAATGGATTATATTTCCCATCGTTAATAATGTATTATAAGTCTCATATCTTGCCATTGTTAACTTGTTACTTTACTTAAAGCAGACAAAGACCTCTTATAAATAATAACAACAACAATGACAACAATAATAATAAAAATAAAAATAATATTTTTTCTTAAACAGCCGTAAGATCAGATATCTGATCAGATGAATGTGTAATATGGCACATTTGATTTTTACTATACTTATTGCAATATCAGTAAGATAGTAAGATACTGTACAGATCTTAAATAATGTCAAGATATGAGACTTATAATCCATTATAAATTATTATTTCGGTTTGTTTGCACCTTCTGTATTTTAATATTTGCCTCAGTTTGTGGAAAAGCTGGTAAATTAACATTTATGTCAGTTACAGTTTTTCTGAATCGCTAAAACACATTTCTTGAAACCATCACTCATTTTCTCAAAACCTTAAACACAAATCCAAACCTTCAAACTAAATTCACAGACTCTTCTGGCAAAATCAAACAATCGCTTCAAAACCATTTCACCTGCACTCAAAATCAAAGCTTTAAATCACACACACATTATCAATAATACACACACTACAGATCATTCATTACACACTACAGCAAAACATGGAGAACGCAGTGTCCAGTGCATGGAGTTACAAAAAAAACTAAGCAAAACTGTTTATTGTATTTAGTAAATATTTTGCAATAAAATGCACACACACACACGCACACACACACACTCTCTCTCTCTCTCTCTCTCTCTCTCTCTCTCTCTCTCTCTCTCTCTCTCTCTCTCTCTCTCTCTCTCTCTCTCTCTCTCTCTCTCTCTCTCTCTCTCTCTCTCTCTCTCTCTCTCTCTCTCTCTCTCTCTCTCTCTCTCTCTCTCTCTCTCTCTCTCTCTCTCTCTCTCTCTCTCTCTCTCTCTCTCTCTCTCTCTCTCTCTCTCTCTCTCTCTCTCTCTCTCTCTCTCTCTCTCTCTCTCTCTCTCTCTCTCTCTCTCTCTCTCTCTCTCTCTCTCTCTCTCTCTCTCTCTCTCTCTCTCTCTCTCTCTCTCTCTCTCTCTCTCTCTCTCTCTCTCTCTCTCTCTCTCTCTCTCTCTCTCTCTCTCTCTCTCTCTCTCTCTCTCTCTCTCTCTCTCTCTCTCTCTCTCTCTCTCTCTCTCTCTCTCTCTCTCTCTCTCTCTCTCTCTCTCTCTCTCTCTCTCTCTCTCTCTCTCTCTCTCTCTCTCTCTCTCTCTCTCTCTCTCTCTCTCTCTCTCTCTCTCTCTCTCTCTCTCTCTCTCTCTCTCTCTCTCTCTCTCTCTCTCTCTCTCTCTCTCTCTCTCTCTCTCTCTCTCTCTCTCTCTCTCTCTCTCTCTCTCTCTCTCTCTCTCTCTCTCTCTCTCTCTCTCTCTCTCTCTCTCTCTCTCTCTCTCTCTCTCTCTCTCTCTCTCTCTCTCTCTCTCTCTCTCTCTCTCTCTCTCTCTCTCTCTCTCTCTCTCTCTCTCTCTCTCTCTCTCTCTCTCTCTCTCTCTCTCTCTCTCTCTCTCTCTCTCTCTCTCTCTCTCTCTCTCTCTCTCTCTCTCTCTCTCTCTCTCTCTCTCTCTCTCTCTCTCTCTCTCTCTCTCTCTCTCTCTCTCTCTCTCTCTCTCTCTCTCTCTCTCTCGCACACACACACACACACACACACACACACACACTCGCACACACGCATGCACGCATTGAGTGCATTAGATCAGCAAACAGTGTCTAAACTGTCTGAACTTGTTTAAGGTTTTGCAGAAAGAGTGCTTTATTTGACTAATTGGTTTAGGCTATTGAGAATTTGGTTCAGAGAATAGGGTTTAGTGTCTTAGCAAATATGAAAAACTGTAATGAAAATTAGAATTATGAAAGTTTTTGTACTGTAAATTTAAGCTCTAAAAGTTAAGACTTTGGTAAAAGTACTAAAAATGTTAGGTAAACATGACACACACACACACAACTAATTTGTTCAAAATGTGTTGATTTAGTTGATTTAAGTCGTCTGTACAGCTGAGTGAAGGCCAGCTCAAAATTCAGTGTAAAGAGGCAATGCATAAAAGCTGGACTAAATCACGCCAGACCCTCAGTGACCTCAGGTCCGAGTATCAAGGTATACGGTTGTAATTGCTGTGGAAATGCATTTATGCCACTTCTGAACAGCTTTCAAATGCAAAAGACAGAAGCGCTTCTGTGGCACTTTGCGGTGTAAATTTGGCCTCGTTGACCTGTCTGTCCGTTTCTGTACGCAGGGTTCCTCAGAGACCGTTTGGGCAGCTATGATGTGGCGTTTTACCTGGCAGGCATTCCTCCGATCATCGGGGGGGCCGTGCTGTGTCTGATCCCGTGGGTGGAGGCGCGGAGGAAGAGGAAGGAGGCGCAGACAGCGGCAGACACCACCGAGAAGATGCTGGAGAGCAAGAGCGGTGCGCGGGACGGTGCAGACGGAGAGGTGAAGGCTGAGGACCCCGAGTCCGTCATCTGAGAGCCGTGAAGGTTTACAGCGGAGAGACTGACGTGTGTGTGTGTGTGTTCAATCCCTGCAGGAACATGCGGAACAGGCATAAAACAGGGCTTCTCCACAAATTTGATTTTTGAGCTATGCATCTTTCAGAACGTTTCCTTGAATATTTTTGTACTGAGTTTCTAGGCTTTAAAAGGGAAAGGTTAGACAATCATTGGATAAGAAGGGAAGATGTTTGCTGGTGAAGCCCTGAGAGAAGATGCATGGGATTTTATTTTAACCAGCTTATGTTTGCTTCACTCTTAGAATCTAGCTATGAATTGTTTTATGTCAGACTATATGAAGTCACTTGTATGATTGTTTTAAAGGGGAACGATGTATTCATTTCCTTCTGAGCTTGGAAAATTCCAAACATGTTTTTGCAAATGCACATTTTAGCCACGAGTGTTTATTAGAGGAAACGTCACTGCATGGCGACATATGCAGTTATCTAAGATGTATTGTGACTGAGAAGTAGCAGCTGAGGAAACATTAATGCTGCTTTAATGTGTAGAGCAGTCGATGCTGTGCCAGAGTTCTCAGTGAGAGTAGTATTGAGCGGTGTGTTTTATGGTGTCTGTGTTTGACGAGGAACGTTTACAGGATGATTTTCATGTGTTCCAGCCGCATCAGCGCAGACATCAGTGTTTGACATGAACTGGGATTGTTTTCTGTTTTAAAGAATGTGTCGCGTTGGTTGGTTAGATCGAGCCAGAGTGAGCTCAGCTTTAGTTGCGACCGTCGTCGATCATGTCATGTTCACATTTACTGCCACTGAGGCCTTGACTGAACAAGCACATATGCCAAGCCGTTAATGCAGTGTTTGGAGGTGAATCCGGTCGTTGGATGTAAACGTCCTGCTGTATCTGACATGATCGGTCTGCAGATTGATCCATAGGAGTGTTCATCTGCTCCTGTGATCTACCTCAATTAACATGATTCTGGAAATATCAGCGGATCGAAAGGGAATAAAGAGAGACGTGTGTCTGTCCACAGTCACAGGAATGAGGACCACCAAGTGCTCATACTTCATCCGTATCCCAGGACTCTTCCTTGTTCTTCTGTTGTTGTTGTTGTTGTTTTTTGAGTTTTATATCTTGTGTTTCACAGATGTTTTGCAACAAGCATTATTAGTGCCTTGACAATATGATTGTTGAACAGCGATGAATTATTGATTTGTATGGAATCTTAACCAGCAGCTTCTAAAGCATGTATTTGACTCATTTCAGTACGACACAAACACATTTCACAGAAAAAAACAACCTTTATCTGAACCTTAGCAGCAATATATGCCGAGAGGTTTCTGTCTTTTAAATTCATTGGTTTATTAAATTCTCTCTTTTTTAAACCATTTCCATGTTTTTGAGAGGATTGTGTCTTTTGTTTATTTTTTTACATGGTCCTTTTTGTATGTTATTTTTTAAAATTATACTGTTCATGTAAATCATTGTTGTACACCAAACCAGAAAAGGTTTTGCTGCACACACACACAGACACACACACACACGCACACGCACACGCACACACTCACACTCAAACTCTCACACGCACACACACACTCACACACACACACACTCACACTCACACTCACAC
>NW_015540879.1:327318-329895 GCF_001515605.1 Sinocyclocheilus anshuiensis | reverse complement strand
ACACACACACACACACACACACAGACACACACACACACACACACACTGTAATATAATCATGAGTTGGTTTTGATGGCAGGCGTCAGCAGTGATTTATTCAGGGTAATTATGCATGTCAAATAACTCCAGGCCTCAGCTAAACACCAAATTATTGACTTAAGTTCTTGACATATTGATTGAAAACTTTTCGTCCGTCTATTTGTGATTGTAACATTTGAAAAGCACAGTTACTGAATAACAAGAAAAGCAAAATATACCATCAGTTGCACTTAAGAAAATAGGCTGGCACTTTATTTGATAGCATGTGCACACACTTACCATGTACTTGCCAAAAGAAAGTTAGTACCTAGTTATTACCGGGTTATTATTACAATACACAGTATGTACGTGCAGAACAGGACTAAAATAAAGTGCTTCTGAAAATCATCAAATAACGAAAAACTTCACAGTGGATACGTGATGCTACTGCAGCTTCATTTGAATGACCTTGACCTCATGACCTGCACAATTTCTAGCTTCTATATTTTTTTGTATGTAATACACAATTGGTATAAATATAATTTTGAACTACAATAAAGAAAACATTATTGGTTTTATTAATGAAATGTTTGTGTTATTGGTTTTATTCATTATTTCGCCGTGATGCCGTCGAAGAATCATTTTGGTTCCCCAAAGAACTGTTCCTGAAATAAGCATTGTGAAGAACATTTTATTCATCTGAAGAACTGTTTAAGAAGCTTCTGTCCAGTGAAATGCTTCCATGGATGTTAAAGATTCTTCATGAAACCGTCAATGTCCTTTATTTCTATCAGTGTATTTCTATCGCTCCAGATGTTCATACAGAGCGCCTCAGTGATGGTGTATTTTTGTAGGCCAGCCGTACTTGAGTCACAGCCAAGACTCTGTGTGAGCAAACTACTGCCTTCAGCTGTGGATAATGAAGTCATCACACTGAACCAGAGCGTCCTCACTGATTACTAGAGTTCTGCAGCGATCACATCCACCTTCAGTTATAATGAGATGTTAAAGACGAACTGCTATTCACAGGATATTTAAAATCGACAAGTATATTGGCTACAGCTAGAGACCAACTCTAACTCTTCTCCGCTCTTCAAACACACAACAACATTAGCCTTTATAGTCACAGTGTTTCTAGAGTAAAGAAAACCCTGTTCTTATTCAAACATCAGTCCTTTATTTACCCTTGCACTGCGAACGAGCAGAGATCTGTCTCCAGACTGTGAGGCGGGTGCAGTGACGAGGTTTACTCACAAGATCTTTTGTTAAATATTTGTAAAACCCACAAACAGACATAAGGATGATCAATAGCACTGATTTAAATTAATAATAATGAAATATAATGGAGATAGAAAGTTTTGACACCCGACAACCTGTCACAGCACAGTGGTTAGGAAGAAAGTCAGACCGATTCTTCAAGCCCAACCAAAGGAAAACTGCAGGAAAGGCTCCAGCGGATGGCAGTGTTGAGTAACAGAGATTTAACCCCGTAACTCACACTGAACACAGACAAGATTACTCAGACAAACAGATGAGACTGTTGTCATGCCAACAGTTTAAACTCCATCAGTCTGCAGTGTTTGTGCTTTTGTACCTACAGTGACCCCAAAATCCTAATAATTAATTCACCCTTTAAACGTGTGAATGTTGTTGCATTAGATACAAAATATCAAAGCCAGTGTCACTGATAGAAAAGAAAGATGCACAAACACACTTTACAGTCAAAACACAGACAGACGTTTGACAACAACACATGCAGTGCTGAAGATGAAGCCTATGGAAGCATATAGGTAGCGAAATTCAATTTAAAATGCAATATGCAAAATGGCAACGCAATATTCAAAATGGCATTGTATTTCTGTATTTAAATTTACATTTTCCATTACCCATACGCAAGGGTGTAACTTTGGTTTGAGAAGTGGGGGGGACACAAAATGGGGGAAAATGTTTTCGATTTGAATCCCATTTCCTGCATTTTCATACATTTAGGGACTATGGAACTTTGGTTTGAGAAGGGGGGGGGACACAAAATGGGGGAAAATGTTTTCGATTTGAATCCCATTTCCTGCATTTTCATACATTTAGGGACTATGGTGATACAGAATCCAGGAAATAATTAAGTTGATTAATGATCAGTTCTGCCAAAAAGAATAGTAGGCTACTAAACTATGTATAATAAAAAGATGTCTTACTTTCTTTATTGTTTAATCGCCAAGACTTGAGAGAATCATTTTATAAAGTCGAAAATGTTCACCATTAATGTTTTGAATAATGTTTAAATAATGTGAGACTCAATTTCCACTGTTAAACAAACTTTTATTTCAAACTAACCACTGTACCTGAAAATATAAAATAAATCACTTGTTGCACAGGACAGAATGTTCTACATCAGTGGTTCCCAGACTGTTAGAGTGGAGTAGCCCCTGAGGCATTTCTGCTTAGGCCTACCCCCCCCCTCTCTTCCACTTAGACTGCACCTTTTCCATTAAAGGACAATATTTGCCCCCTAAATTGACTTTCCAATGCATTTTTTATCTTTATAAATAGAATATTAATGTT
>NW_015540879.1:319448-326439 GCF_001515605.1 Sinocyclocheilus anshuiensis | reverse complement strand
CTCTTCCACTTAGACTGCACCTTTTCCATTAAAGGACAATATTTGCCCCCTAAATTGACTTTCCAATGCATTTTTTAATCTTTATAAATAGAATATTAATGTTAAAAAAAATGTTCAATAGATTAATATGCAATGATTAAAAAAAAGTGAAAAGTGATTCTTTTAAATACTAAAAGCGCCAGTAGGTGGCGGTAAGTCACTGTCTAATGCATGAGTCATCGAGTCATTTGCTCATTCAGTAATTAAGCAAGTGGCTGTATTTATAAATGAATCATTGAATCAATGACTTTCGCGAACGATTCGTTCACGAAACACCGCAAAACTCAGCATTTTGTTCGCGTAGCCCCTCTGTCGCCTCACGTACCCCAGTTTGGGAACCACTGTTCTATATCAAATATGTAGCTAACAACAGTCTGTTACCTAGCAACAGTGTATGTTAACGTTAGCTCAGTCAACGTAGGCTAACATTAACAGTTGTAGACAGAAAATATGATTATCCTGACCTGAGATAATTTACTGAATCAACCAACTCACATCCCCTTTCTTTCTTTCTTTTCATCCATGATGACATTAAAGTCAACAAACGAATTTGAAAGTGTGGGGGGGGACACAAACGTGATTTTGAAAAGTGGGGGGACATGTCCCCCTGTCCCCAGTGGAAATTACGCCCCTGCCCATACGTGCATTGCAATTATACTACCGAAACTGTCCGCTCTGCGGACGTGTTCCATGCGTAGTAGATCGGCTTGAACAATAAACAAATATGTGAACAAACAATTGCCCAGAGTCACTGCACATCTGGCTGTCTTTATATTGTTTTATCGACGGATTGTACAGGTTTGAGTAGCAACGGGCTGAGAGAGAGAGAGTGTGTGTGTGTGTGTGTGTGTGTGTGTGTGAGTGTGAGTGTGTGTGAGAGTGTGGGTGTGTGTGTGTGAGAGAGAGAGTGTGTGTGTGTGTGTGTGAGAGAGTGTGGGTGTAAGTGTGTGTGTGTGTGTGTGAGAGAGTGTGAGTGTAAGTGTGTGTGTGTGTGTGTGTGAGTTAGTGAGTGTATGTGTCTGTCAGAGAGAGAGAGTGCGTGTGAGTGTGAGCGTATGTACATGTTTTTCTATCCTGGTGGGAACCTGAATACACACCAATTCATGGGGACTTGTGTTACACTGGGGACCTAAATTGAGGTCCCCATGGGTACAAAAGCTTATAAATCATACAGAATGAGTTTTTTTGAGATTGTAAAAATGCACAAAGTTTCCTGTGAGGGGTAGGTTTAGGGGTAGGGTTGGTGTAGGGCGATAGAAAATATGGTCTGTACAGTATAAAAACCATTACGCCTGTGGAGAGTCCCCACAAGGATAGTAGTGTGTGTGTGAACAGCTGGACGCTGACAGGCTCTGGGAGGAGTGTCAGAGCTCAGATCTTCTTCGGGGCCTGAGTGTGACGGGACGGCCCGAGTTCACCCCTCCATACTGGTACTTGGCCTTCTTCTCCGAGGGCTTGAGGATCTGATCACACGCGGGACAGACACACGGTGAGGAGCACACCTCCACATTCTTGTGATTCCGATCTGTTTTTCATGACTGATCTCTGATCTTTTCGACTCTGATTTGGGCCACTGCCATATGTGGTACTGAATCTGATGCAGGTCTGATGTTTTGTAATAATATGAAGAGCCAAAGAAATAAGTCGTATTAAGGCAGTAAACCATACTGAGCGCAGCCTGACGGACGAGTGTAATCTGGAGAGAGCGCATGAGGGTCTGGTCCACACTCTTCATGCCGCCGGCGTTATCAAACTCGCAGCAGCCATGCTGAGAAACTACATGACTGATGCTGGAATACTGTCAGTAACAGTAAACAAGCTGGGAAATCCAGCCGATAACAAACACTTTCAAATCCATGGAAATTAGTGCTGAACTTTAGTGAACTTGTGCTGAACTATAAAATGAACAATAATAATGACTATATAAAAAATTATGACCATGAAAACAAAAACAGAAATACAAAGCTATGCTTTATTAAACATTGACAAGTTTATTATTTTACTGTCATAAGAAATATATAAATAATGTAAAAGGGAGGCAGAGGAAAAAAATAGATGAAAAAATAAATAATAGATAGATAAATGGATAAATAAAATCATCTCAATGTAATTTTCAAATGGTATTGTATGATACATCCACATGCCATTATTTGAACATTACACTGTGCTTATGTTTCAGATGTGTATATATTTTCATTTTAATTTAATTTTCATGTGTTTATATATTTGATAAGGACAATGCATGTCAATGAACATTAGTATGAAATACAAAATGTAAACAAGCCGGAACAGTGTGATGAAAACAGCAGAAGATCTTCTCGTTGATAATGGCGGAGATGGGCAGACAGTTGAAGCAGTCAGTGAAAGTCTTCCAAAGTTTGATATTAAACCTGTGTTTACCTGAAAGACACGACAGTGACAGATGTGACTCTGACATGGAGCATGTACAGTATGACACTCAAAAACTTACTCTGTAGTTTACAGCAAACATTAGGGCTGTCAAGCGATTAAATGTTTTAATCTAATTAATTACGTGATGTATTATCACTGCAATTAGAAATGAATAAATAATGCTATGAGATTAATGGGTTTGAAAAACATTTACACTTATTCATTCAGGAATGACGCAAACAACTCTCTTTATGAATGAGTCACTGAATCATTGACTCGATTTGTTCATTCAGTAATAAATCACCGCTGTGTGTCGATCAGAGACTCATCAATTCTGCTGTGACTTTGATTGGAACCATTTTTGATTGAGAAATTGAGCAAAAAACGGACAATATTGACAATATTCTGAGCAGCACTTACACTCATCATAAAAGCCATAGATGCGAATAATAGAGGCACATTCGTGGTGAAGAAGTTCTCGGGGTAGTTGATCTTGTAGGCCAGCGGGAGGCAGAATGTCTCCAGCCACTGCTTCCCTCGGTCCACATAGTCTCCCAGAAACAAGTGGTTGGCCTCCAGAGGAAAACTACGGTCAAGCCAGCCGCACTTTTTTTTGGCTTGCGCGTGTAATTGTGCACTTACGGTACGGGTGCGGCTAAACAGCTAGCAAAGTGCTGTGCTTTGTCTTCTATCATAGGCAGCCGTCATATATGGAGGAGACGCTGTTATTTATACCCATAACAACTGAGTGATATGCTTAATATTGTGAAGACCTGTTGCATGCCATTGGTCCATGATTTTGTACATGTATCTAACTGCATCTATAATATTTACGTCCTTGTAAGTTATTTCTTTTAAGTGGACTTAAATAAATTGTTAAAATGTGTGTATAACAACAAAATGCGTCCTAGCACTTCCACTGTGTCCAATATTCCAACACTCATAAAAAGTGTTCCTTTAAAGGTTAGCTCATTCGTTCAATTCATATGTGTTCAGAGTGACCCTGACTATCACCGTCTTCATTTTCAAGGCATTTTACTGTATAGTTTTGGAGAAAACTAAAAGCAAAATCACCCCAAACAAGAAAATGCGTCCTTGCACTTGCACTGTGTCCAATTTTCCAACACTCATAAAAAGTGTTCCTTTATAGGTTAGCTCATTCTTTCAATTGATATGAATTCAGAGTGACCCTGACTATCACTCTATTCATTCTCAAGGCATTTTACTGGATAGTTTTGGAGAAAACTAAAAGCAAAATCACCCCAAACAACAAAATGCGTCCTTGCACTTGCACTGCGTCCCATTTTCCAACACTCATAAAAAGTGTTAATTTGTAGGTTAGCTCATTCTTTCAATTGATATGTGTTCAGAGTGAGCCTGACTATCACTGTATTTATTTTCAAGGCATTTTACTGTATGGTTTTGGAGAAAACTAAAAGCAAAATCACCCCAAACAACAAAATGCTTCCTCGCACTTGCACTGCGTCCCATATTCCAACACTCATTAAACGTGTTCCTTTATAGGTAAGCTCATTCTTTCAATTGATATGTGTTCAGAGTGAGTCCGACTATCACTGTCTTCCTTTTCAAGGCATTTTACTGTATAGGTTTGGAGAAAACTAAAAGCAAAATCACCCAAAACATCAAAATCCATTGTTGCACTTGGATTATTTCTGCATATTCAAACACTCATAAAAAGTGTTCCTTTATAGGTTAGCTCATTCTTTCAATTGATATGTGTTCAGAGTGAGCCTGACTATCACTGTCTTAATTTTCAAGGCATTTTACTGTATAGGTTAGGAGAAAACTAAAACCAAAATCACCCCAAACAACAAAATGCATCCTTGCACTTGCACTGTATCCAATTTTCCAACACTCATAAAAAGTGTCCCTTTATAGGTTAGCTCATTCTTTCAATTGATATGTATTCAGAGTGACCCTGACTATCACTGTATTTATTTTCAAGGCATTTTACTGTATAGGTTAGGAGAAAACTAAAAGCAAAATCACCCAAAACATCAAACTCCATTGTTGCATTTTGATTATTTCCGCATATTCCAACACTCATAAAATGTTTTCCTTTATAGGTTAGCTCATTCTTTCAATTGATATGTATTCAGAGTGACCCTGACTATCACTGTATTTATTTTCAAGGCATTTTACTGTATGGTTTTGGAGAAAACTAAAAGCAAATTCACCCCAAACAACAAAATGCGTCCTTGCACTTGCATGGCGTCCCATTTTCCAACACTCATAAAAAGTGTTCCTTTTATAGGTTAGCTCATTCTTTCAATTAATATGTGTTCAGAGTGAGCCTGACCATCACTGTCTTCCTTTTCAAGGCATTTTACTGTATAGGTTTGGAGAAAACTAAAAGCAAAATCACCCAAAACATCAAACTCCATTGTTGCACTTTGATTATTTCCGTATATTCAAACATTCATAAAAAGTGTTCCTTTATAGGTTAGCTCATTCTTTCAATTGATATGTATTCAGAGTGACCCTGACTATCACTCTATTCATTTTCAAGGCATTTTACTGTATAGTTTTGGAGAAAACTAAAAGCAAAATCACCCCAAACAACAAAATGCGTCCTTCCACTTGCACTGTGTCCCATATTTCAAAACTCATAAAAAGTGTCCCTTTATAGATTAGCTCATTATTTCAATTGATATGTATTCAGAGTGAGCCTGACTATCACTGTATTTATTTTCAAGGCATTTTACTGTATAGGTTAGGAGAAAACTAAAAGCAAAATCACCCCAAACAACAAAATGCATCCTTGCACTTGCACTGTCCCATTTTCCAACACTCATAAAAAGTGTTCCTTTATAGGTTAGCTCTGTCTTTCAATTGATATGTATTCAGACTAAGCCTGAATATCACTGTATTTATTTTCAAGGCATTTTACTGTATAGGTTAGGAGAAAACTAAAAGCAAAATCACCCAAACAACAAAATGCATCCTTGCACTTGCACTGTCCCATTTTCCAACACTCATAAAAAGTGTCCCTTTATAGGTTAGCTCATTCTTTCAATTGATATGTATTCAGACTGACCCTGACTATCACTGTCTTCATTTTCAAGGCATTTTACTGTATAGTTTTGGAGAAAACTAAAAGCAAAATCACCCCAAACAACAAAATGCGTCCTTGCACTTGCACTGTCCCATTTTCCAACACTCATAAAAAGTGTCCCTTTATAGGTTAGCTCATTCTTTCGATTGATATGTATTCAGAGTGAGCCTGACTATCACTCTATTTATTTTCAAGGCATTGTACTGTATAGTTTTGGAGAAAACTAAAAGCAAAATAACCCAAAACATCAAACTCCATTGTTGCATTTGGATTATTTCCGCATATTCCAACACTCATAAAAAATGTTCCTTTATAGGCCAACACTCATATAAAATGTTCCTTTATAGGTTAGCTCATTCTTTCAATTTATATGTATTCAGAGTGAGCCTGACTATCACTGTATGTATTTCCAAGGCATTTTACTGTATAGGTTTGGAGAAAACTAAAAGCAAAATCACCCAAAACATCAAAATCCATTGTTGCACTTGGATTATTTCTGCATGTTCAAACACTCATACAATTTTTTTCCTTTATAGGTTAGCTTATTCTTTCAATTGATATGTATTCAGACTGAGCCTGAATATCACTGTATTTATTTTCAAGGCATTTTACTGTATAGTTTTGGAGAAAACTAAAAGCAAATTTACCCCAAAGAACAAAATGCGTCCTTGCACTTGCACTGTGTCCCAACACTCATAAAAAGTGTTCCTTTATAGGTTAGCTCATTCTTTCAATTGATATGTGTTCAGAGTGAGCCTGACTATCACTGTATTTATTTTCAAGGCATTTGACTGTATAGTTTGGGAGAAAACTAAAAGCAAATTCACCCCAAACATCAAACTCCATTGTTGTACTTTGATTATTTCTGCATATTCGAACACTCATATAAAATGTTCCTTTATAGGTTAGCTCATTCTTTCAATTAATATGTGTTCAGAGTGAGCCTGACCATCACTGTCTTCCTTTTCAAGGGCCGGCCAACGAGTTGGTGTTTTTTCAATGTATGCTTCAGACACGGGTCACGACGAGGCGTTCCCCATAGCGCCCCCTAGAGGACGCAGTTCGAAGTTCCCTTGAAAGGGAATCAGGGTCACTCTGATTACATATCTATTGAAAGAACGAGCTAACCTACAAAGGGACACTTTTTCTGAGTGTTTGAATGTACGGAAATAATCCGTTTTTTTGTGTTTTTGCTTAGTGTTATGTTAGAATCATTATTATACTCATACCTTTGAATTACTTTTTCTTATTTGTAAGTCGCTTTGGATAAAAGCGTCTGCTAAATGACTAAAAGTAAAAAGTAAAGTAATCCAAGTGCTAGGACACATTTTGTTGTATGGGTTGATTTTGCTTTTGGTTTTCTCCAAAACTATACAGTAAAAGGCCTTGAAAATGAATAGAGTGATAATCATGGTCACTCTGAATACATATCTATTGAAGGAATGAGCTAACCTATAAAGGAACATTTTATATGAGTGTTGGAAT
>NW_015540879.1:312827-318821 GCF_001515605.1 Sinocyclocheilus anshuiensis | reverse complement strand
ATATATATATATATACACACACACACACACACACACACACACACATTAAATTAAAAAAACAATGAATATAAAACATTAATATTAACCTTTATAAACATTAATAAATTATTTATAATAATTAATGTACAATACAAACGTTTATGTACAAAAATAATGTATTTACAAACTAAAAATAAAAGTTAAAATAAGCACATTATAAAGGAAACGTCAGTATGACAGCTTCTTTACATGCATTTTGACTGCTCTCAGCACCCGTACCGTAAGTACACAATTACACGCGCAATCCAAAAAAAGTGCGGCTGGCTTGACCGTGTATTTTCAAAGCGCGGCTGGCTTGACCGCAGTCAGAGGAAATCCTCTGTACTCGAAGAGCCGCAGCCGCAGTCTGTGTACTTACCATCGCCTGAGGAACAAGACGTGACCTCAGTGAAGAGCAGCATCTGACACATCAATAGTGTGGCGATGCATGAAGCACAGCTCACACACAAACCAAACCACATTCAGATCTCATGTGTGGTGAGGCTGGGATTCATGACGAGTGAGACTGTCACATTACAGTAATGAGAGCTGGGGGGTTAAATGTCAAGAAATCTGTCAGTAAAAATAAACTAACCAAAAATGTTATTTAAACAACATTTCATTCAACATGTATATCGATCACTCCTCTCTTCATTCTCTGATAATGTCTCTGCTAATGTCTTCACTGCTAAAAGGACATACTATAACAATTAACAATTCGCCTAACTCTCGCATGCTCTTTAAAACATTTTCCTCCCTCCTTTGTCCTCCTCCTCCCCCTCCTTCATCAACTCTAACAGCTGACAACTTTGCCACATTCTTCATTACAGTTTTTCCCAATTGCTTAGACACAATTCTGGGAACAACTCACCATTTTGTCAAATCTTCACACACAATTTTAAAATCTCACACCCAACGGTACAAACAGCTAACTTCTGAATCCCAATTCAAACTTTGCCCTCAGTCAATACAAACAAACACAGACTACATTACTGTTTTTTACACATTGGAGGGATAAATTCAAAACACTGCTACCAAATGCTTTAGAAGTTTTCAGCTCAATAATTTGGAACTTAGTGAAATCACAGCACTGACTAATAACTTTCTCAAAGCAAGTAACTGCAGCGCTGCCGACGACTTCCGTAACTATGAAAGGAACGCGTTAAGTGGCGCACTCTTGCTCTCGCTTGGGTCACTGAGTGCGTGCGTGCGCATAAGTATCCAACTCTTAACAGTGTAAATAACTCAGAATGCATGAATTGACATTAGACCCCGTTAATCGCAGCATATTGCAGTGACAAGCGTGTTGCCAGTGACAACAGATAAGTACCGCACATTTGCATAAACTAGCACAAGCTGAAAACAACTAAATGAGCCTAAGCAACACGGATAGCCTTAGCAACACGCATGTTGCAGATAACCTGAGAGCATTAAATGGAACTTAGCTTGTGAAGATGTTCGAGACAGTGAAACATAGCAGCTGTGAAGTGGATGCTTGATCTCTTGATATCCTTCTTGGGGATGAAGTTCTTGAGTCAGTCACATAACTCGAGGAGTCCATGTCTATAATGTAGCGATGCGTGAAGTAATGCTAACTCATTCACTTCCGAATCAGGTGACTTATGATCAATACAGTGAATTCACGTGTTCAAGTTAACGAACTTGAATGAATCGGAGGTGAGACCATTGGGGAAGCGAATTCCATTTCTCTAAATTCCCGATTCCTAGTGATGGTGTTTTGCCTGCCGAATTCACCATTTAATTAGCTATTGAGCAATGCGAAAACTGCTGATAATACTGAGGGACCTTATATATGAATGCTTAGATAGGTGTCATATTCCTATAGGTAGATGGGTATCAGCTGAGAGTCAGCTGATGCTAGCTTGACTAACGTGACCTGCCAGAGCTTACTAACGCTTACGCTTGATTTTACACATTGGAGGGATACATTCAAAACACTGCTACCAAATGCTTTAGAAGTTTTCAGATCAATCATTTGGAACTTAGTGAAATCACAGCACTGACTAATAACTCTTTCAGAAACAACCCTGACAAAAAAACAAAAACAAAAAAAAACAGCAAAACAGTACTGTTTTATGTGTTTGTGCTTACAGAATTGGATAAAGCAATACTGTACATGCTGTTTTGGACAAAAAGCTGACCTTTGAAATGTCACACTGACAAAACATGTAAGGAAGAGTCCATGCGGAGCATAATACTTAAATGTTCAAAACCTTTATTTCCAAAGGCAAGCAAATGTACAGGTTACTCAGCAACAGCATCAACGTTCTCATCATTATCGCGTCTCAGGTGTAGGTCAGGCCATAATATCTCATCAACATCACACATTATGTTTGCTCTTGCGAGGCAGCATGAAAAAAATGCCCTTGTGTGCCTTATATAACCCTGGATAGACGCCACAGACACATCTCCACAGGCGTCCAGCATTGCTTCCAGGAGGTTTTGGTGTATGTAGGGGTTGCGGTCATACACTTTCCACCACCATGCTGAGAAAAAACCCTCAATCGGATTCAGAAATGGGGAATATGCTGGCAAAAAAAGAACAGTGAACCTGGGGTGGGCATTGAACCAGGTGTGAACTAGAGCAGCACGATGGAAACTCACGTTATCCCAAATGACAACATATTGGACCTGCTCTGGTTGCCCTGGCTCCCCTTCCTGTTGAAGAACGTTATTGTGCAGCTGATCTAGAAATTGAAGGAGTTGTGCCATGTTGTCTGGACCCAGTTTGGCATGGCGGTGGAGGACGCCATTATTGCTGATGGCTGCGCATATGGTGATTTTGCCACCCCTCTGGCCAGGAACTTGTGTGACCGCATGCTGACCAAGGATGTTGCGCCCTCTTTTGCGCCTTTTTGTCAGGTTGAACCCTGCCTCATCAATGAAGATGTACTCATGTGAGTCAGCCATGGCATCCAGCTCAAAGATCCTCTACAGAAGTAAAAAAAAAAAAAAATTATATATTACAGTACTGTACTCCAAATACAGTACTGTATTGATGTGCAGGAGAGACAGGCCATGTTCTACACACTGTAAAAATTCTGTACTGTATATCAGTTACCTGCACATATTGGAATCGTTGCTCCTTAACTCGGTTTGAATTCCTTTCATAAGGCACACGGTGCAGCTGTTTTGTCCTTATTTGGTTCCTCTGAATGATCCGGTCAATAGTGGAAATGCTGATGCTGTCAATTCCTTGGAAGACTACCTGGTCTTCAACTTTGGGTTTGAATTTCCCTCAAACGGATGGCATTATTGACAATTACCATATTCACCAGGGCAGTCTCCTGCTCAGCTGTGAGAAGTCTTCTCCTACCTCCTATAGATGGCCGCCTTTCAGTTCTGCAAAAATGAAAGGACCACTACTAAATTATGGTCATCCATGACTGTTGCAAAAACTTCACAGAAAACAAAGTGGGGATTCAATCTATATGCACTACAGCATTACATATATCACAGTAACAAAGCAAATTACCTGTTTTCCCTCCTGAAAGTACAGACAATGGATGCAACCATGTAACGGCGTAGGTTCGGTTCCACTAACTGTCCAGCTTCTTTCATAGTCCTCCCATGTATGAGCACATGATGAACTAGGGTGGGACAGATTTCATCAGAGATTGCTTGTCTTTGTCTTTCTCTTCCTCTTCCATGCTGTTGTCTTGCAACATCAGCATCGCCATGATTTAAAACGCCGTGTAAACATACTGTAAACATTGTGTCAACTTATTTTCGCTAACAAAAGTTCTGGAACTAAAGCGGTGCGAAAGGCCCTATTGTTAGGATCCATTGTTCCAAAGCACATGGACATTGCTCCAGGTCCCATTTAATGACTCTTTAATTCTGATTGGTGTGTTTCCCATTTAATGACCCTTTAATTCTGATTGGTGTGTTAACAATTTTGAGTCTTAGTGTTTGCACCTGGAGAAAGGTGTGCTCTTTGAGTTTAGCTTCTGATGACTTGAGTTAATTATATTGAGAGCATGTGTTTGCTGAATGAACTTACAGTGCAATGAATGATTTATTTGGCCACTTTTGTGAACGTTTTTACAGAATGAGTTTTGAATATTGAATTTATGTGTGGAAATAGGTGAATAGTGTTTACAGTTATGGGAAATGCATGTGTGTGTTTGGGAATGACATAAGGGTATCGGTTTTTGTGCTACAGAAACCAGTTTTTGTGTTGAAGCAATTGAGAAAAACTGTAATAAAATTACAAACCTCAGTGCACAATTTGCCGAAGTCTCTAAACTCATCCTTTCCAATCATCCTACTACTTGTCCACTTGATCCTATTCCATCTCATCTCCTTCAAGCCATTTCTCCTGCAGTTGTATCTGGACTCACATCATTAATGTTTGTTTTTCTGGATTACGTCTTTAATTGATTTTTCCGTACATTTCTGCCATATGTTTATTAACTGACAGTCACCACTGATAAACTATTACTAAGTATTGTAGAAACCTAATTTGCTGTAAAGTTGCTTTGCAACGATTTGTATTGTGAAAAGTGCTATACAAATAAACTTGAATTGAATTGAATTTAATTAACACACCCCTTCACACTGGTGTTTTCCCCTCAACATTTAAACAGGCTCGTATAACCCCACTTCTTACGAAAAGGTATCTTGGAGAGGTGAGGTGTCCAAGTCGCAACATCTAGCTACTGGGGTGCCTCAGGGCTCAGTTCTTGGACCACTTCTCTTTTCTGTCTACATGGCATCACTAGGTTCTGTCTTTCAGAAACATGGCTTTTCATATCACTGCTATGCTGATGACACTCAACTCTACCTCTCATTCCATCCTGATGATCCAACGATAGCTGCTCGCATCTCAGCATGTCTAACAGATATTTCTTGCTGGATGACAGACCATCACCTTCAACTCAACCTGGCTAAACTTTCGTTTTTATCTGTGTATGTCCAAACAAAGCTGCTGCTGAAGCCCAATCATGCTCAAAACAGAAGATCAGGGGCCTCATGTATCAACTCTGCGTACGCACAAAAACTTTGCGTACGCCAGCTTTCACGCTCATGGTCGGATGCTCATGAAATTAACGTGAGAATGTGCGTTCCTCCACGCCAACTTCATGTCTGGCGTACGGACATTTCTCATGGTTTTTGTCCGTTGGCGACTCCTAGAGGCAATGAAGTGAAGTGGCAAACATTAGACTACGAATTGTTCTACAAGTCTATCTCACAACCACCTGTGAGAAACATTGCTATTCATTTGTAATTAATAAAATAATTGACATACTATTGTCACACGAGCCTCATGGGAATATTCTATCAATTATGCAATTAAGTAAGAACACATAAAATCATGTGCAAATTGATAACCTTAGTCTATATGGCAATGGCAGCGTTAGCCTTATTAGAGGACATTGCCAATGGCAGAATCCGAAGAGAATGAGTTTTTAGGGACCACAATGATTTTCTGGCCCACGATGATAACTGGCTTATCAGCCGTTTCAGATTTCCAAGGGCTATCCTCTTGGAGCTCTGTGATGAGTTGGGTCCAAATTTGGAGAGAGAGACAGTGAGGAGCCACGCATTACCCATTCCCTTACAGGTGCTGACAACACTTGGTTTCTTGGCAACTGGTTCTTTCCAAAGGGAACTGGCTGACCGCTCAGGAATATGCCAGTCGTCTTTGAGCCGCGCAATGCCAGCTGTATGGGACGGGATCATCCGCTTGTCTACCAGGTATATAAGGTTCCCATACGATGCAGTTGACCAGCCAAACATCAAAGCGCAATTTGCAGCGATAGCCGGTTTTCCTAATGTAATCGGAGCGATCGACTGCACACACGTTGCTATAAAGGCACCATCTGAAGAAGAATTTGCATATGTGAATAGGAAACATTTCCATTCAATAAATGTGCAGATAATATGTGATGCACAAATGCGCCTAACAAATATTGTGGCAAGGTGGCCTGGGTCAACCCATGATTCATACAT
>NW_015540879.1:311576-312800 GCF_001515605.1 Sinocyclocheilus anshuiensis | reverse complement strand
TATAAAGGCGCCATCTGAAAAAGAATTTGCATATGTGAATAGGAAACATTTCCATTCAATAAATGTGCAGATAATATGTGATGCACAAATGCGCCTAACAAATATTGTGGCAAGGTGGCCTGGGTCAACCCATGATTCATACATACTTACAAACAGCATGGTTGGGATGAGACTCCAAGCTAGCAGGGTTCGCGATGGGTGGCTTCTTGGTGAGTGATGCATTTAAAGTTATATGGTCCTTTCTAAAAGTTGTTGTTGGTTGTTTTGTTTTTTGTTGCGTTTAATTATTCAACTGCCCATTAGGAGACCGCGGTTATCCACTAAAGACGTGGCTGTTAACCCCCCTCACCAACCCACAAACTGACTGAGAGCGCAGATACAATGATGCACATTCTCACACTCGGTCAGTGGTAGAGCGGGCGATTGGGCAGCTGAAATGTCGCTGGCACTGCCTTGACAGGACCGGGGGGATGCTGTTATACCGCCCTGACAAGGTGTGCCGCATTGTGCTGGCCTGTGGTGTGCTGCACAATGTCGCTCACAGGCACGGCATACCACTTGGTGAGGTGGTGGCACCGCCAGATGACCCCGACCCAGGACCAGTGTATGTGCAGCCCAACCAACAAGCCATTCAGGCCCGTCAACATGTGATTGCGACAATATAAATGGTAATCAGAGACCAAGTTCATTTTTTGACCAATTCCTTTAATGAGTGACTTATGTCTGTGAGTGCGTCAGTGATATTTTTCAGGTGACTGTTAATTTCTCCGATGGCCCTAACGATTTGCTGTTGTGACTCCAGAACAGCATGCGTCAAGACACGGCCAGATGGACGGGCCTCAGCACTGGGGGGAACACTGAAAACGCTGGAGACGCTGGACATACTGGGCCCTGGCTGCTCAGGAGGGGCAGACTCCGAGTGGGTGCCAGTGGACGTTCCTGCTGTTGCACCATATAAGTCCAAATAAACACAGGCACATGTTAACTGTGATTTGAGTCTGTTCCTTATTAATGGGTATACGCATTTGCTATAAATGCCATGGATATGTAAAATCTCTGGTGTATGCTACTTTTGGTAAGCTATATTGCATGCATTTGAAAATTAAATGCGGTCTGGTAAGCTATGTGTACCAAAGTTAAGCAAATAAATGAGAAATTAGTTACCTTCGTGGCAGTCCTGTAAATCCGAGTCTCCCACCGCAACGGATACTACTCCGGAGAGTA
>NW_015540879.1:302623-306554 GCF_001515605.1 Sinocyclocheilus anshuiensis | reverse complement strand
GACTGGACGCGAGGTCGTGCTGGTGAAAGTGTGTAGATATGTGAGATCGTATGCGCGTGTGCATACATTTGCAGATATGCCGCGTTGTACTGTACATGTGCATTCTATGTGTACATATACATTTATAAAAACATGAAAATACATATTCTATAAATATATATGTACAATTATTCATAATAATATGTGTGCCTAAATGTATACATATTTATGAATGTTTAGCGAGGTTGTATGCATAGCTATGCATTTACAAATGCATAATATAGAAGGAATGAAGAAGTAAGACTAGCGATTCTTTACTGGCCGTACTGAGCGCGTACTGACTGCACTGGCATTGTGAATGTGAGCACTGATAGTGTAAATCTCACACGTCTCTCTCACTCACCAGTGGGGCAGTTATCATAAGTCAAAGGAATAGTGCAATGCAAATTTTTTTTTTTTTTTTTTTGTGCGTGTATTTATTCAACTGCCCATCAGGAGACCGCGGTTATCCACTAAAGACATGGCTGTTAACCCCCCTCACCAACCCACAAACTGACCGAGAGCGCAGATACAATGATGCACATTCTCGCACTCTGTCAGTGGTAGAGCGGGCGATTGGGCAGCTGAAATGTCGCTGGCGCTGCCTTGACAGGACCGGGGGAATGCTGTTATACCGCCCTGACAAGGTGTGCCACATCGTGCTGGCCTGTGGTGTGCTGCACAATGTCGCTCACAGGCACGGCATACCACTTGGTGAGGTGGTGGCACCGCCAGATGACCCCGACCCAGGACCAGTGTATGTGCAGCCCAACCAACAAGCCATTCAGGCCCGTCAACATGTGATTGCGACAATATAAATGGTAATCAGAGACCAAGTTTATTTTTTGACCAATTCCTTTAATGAGTGGCTTATGTCTGTGAGTGCGTCAGTGATATTTTTCAGGTGACTGTTAATTTCTCCGATGGCCCTAACGATTTGCTGTTGTGACTCCAGAACAGCATGCGTCAAGACACGGCCAGATGGACGGGCCTCAGCACTGGGGGGAACACTGAAAACGCTGGAGACGCTGGACATACTGGGCCCTGGCTGCTCAGGAGGGGCAGACTCCGAGTGCGTGCCAGTGGACGTTCCTGCTGTTGCACCATATAAGTCCAAATAAACACAGGCACATGTTAACTGTGATTTGAGTCTGTTCCTTATCAATGGGTACACGCATTTGCTATAAATGCCATGGATATGTAAAATCTCTGGTGTAGGCTACTTTTGGTAAGCTATATTGCATGCATTTGAAAATTAAATGCGGTCTGGTAAGCTATGTGTACCAAAGTTAAGCAAATAAATGAGAAATTAGTTACCTTCGTGGCAG
This sequence comes from Sinocyclocheilus anshuiensis, assembly GCF_001515605.1. Classification (NCBI taxonomy): domain Eukaryota; kingdom Metazoa; phylum Chordata; class Actinopteri; order Cypriniformes; family Cyprinidae; genus Sinocyclocheilus; species Sinocyclocheilus anshuiensis. The sequence goes on along the minus strand of NW_015540879.1, from coordinate 305,208 downwards.
TCCTGTAAATCCGAGTCTCCCACCGCAACGGATACTACTCCGGAGAGTAAAGTGTCGCCCACAATAGAGGCAACTCTCTGCTCAAAGGGTGTAAGTTCATCGACCCCTGTACCACTGCCTGTTCTGCCCACACTTTGTCGGTGCGCAGCAGTTCTCCGCTTAACTTCCACCTTTATATCAGACCATTTCTTTTTAAGCTCATTTACAGTGCGATTTTCCGATCCCACCGCGTTGACGGCATCAGCCAAACTGTCCCACTCATTTTTTTTTCTTTTGTTATTAATTCCAGAGGACAAAGTTCCAAATAAAATATTTTTTCTCGTTTCTACCTCTGATAGTAACACCTCCAATTCACTTTCAGTAAAGTTTCGTTTCTTGCTGCTTGTTTTTGACATTTTCTTTCTGCTTGCTTTTGCCAAAGTGGACTCATTACCACATAAAAATTTATTTAATTGAGGGAGGAGACAGGGCGGGGTGTTGTGCTCGTGCATGTGCGCTCAATTTCACGTTAATTGGGATGTACAAAGAGAATATGCTTGGGATCCTGCGTACGCAGAGATTCATACATCTGATTTTTTTTGTGCGTACGCACCTTTACAGCTTTGTCCGTACTCAATGTTTTAGTATGAATTCAACGCAAGTCTTTGTACATGAGGCCCCAGGTCTCTCTGGAAGAACGGATTATCTCAATGAGACTGTCCTGGCTAAATAAAGGAAATAAATTGTCTCATGACATGAATTCTTTTGACAAAATTCATGAAATATAATCACATCTGGCAACAGACAACACATGCCAATTTCTGAGATTAATACCATGCTTTTATCATTGAGTTTATTGAGAAATATTTATTCTCAGAAAACACTGTAACACTTTCCAATAAGGTCTCACGTGTTAACATTGGCTAATGCATTAACTAACCAGAAATAACAGTGAGGAATATATTTTTACAGCATTTTATTAACCTTTGTCAATGTTAGTTAATACAAATGTTCATTAGTTCATGATGCATTAGCAACTTTTTATTTAATTGAGCATTTTTTTTAGATTTACATTAACTATAATTAATAAATGCTGTCTGTGTTGTTGTTAGGGGAGTGCGGGGCACAAAGTAATGCGGGGTTAGTTGTAACACACATGGTTTGAATATTTCCACACATGCTAGCATAACAAATTTTACAGTATTCATTAGCTACCATATCAACATTATATAGAAAAATGTGTGCCAAAATTCAAAAATCTTTTGAAGATATCAATGAACATTTATTTTACTATAGTAAAATTACAATTCTGGCTTAAGTACATTTTTCATCTCTGTTTTTATTCATCATTTAAAAATCTGCTATTATTTGAATTTCCAATCTGTTATTTATCAGTTTAAATAGTTTTTTTTTAATGCTTCACTAACTAGCAGAAGACAGCAACTGGTTTTAAACTCCAGTTGCGCAGATGGGGCACGTTGTAACACTGTGTTACATAATAAATTAATATAATTTACATGATTTACTTTAATTAATTTGAATGAGAAACAATGAGAGTATAATAAAGACTGACAGTCAATGTTTAATGTTTAGAAATCTGTGCTGTGATGCGGTCGGAAACCAGATTGAAAATTGTCCAGGTATCCATTTGAGTTTAAGTAGTTGTTCAGCTGATTAAAGACTACCTTTTCAATAATCTTGCCTATAAAAGGAAGATTTGATATTGGTCTATATTTGCTCAATATGGTGTTATCATGATTGCTGTTTTTCAGGTGGGGTTTAACAACTGCAGTTTGCAGGGAGTTTGGAAAAGTCCCAGAAAGAAGTGAGGCGTTTACCACTTCTAAGAGATCTGCTTCTAAACAGTTAACCCTCTAAGCACCAAAGTCGCAAAATTGTGACAAGGCGTCATACTTAATAAAATAGACCGTAGTTCCTAATATGGTGTAATATCTCATTTGTATTGCTGTGAGATTTGTGAGAGAAAATCGCCAAATGGCTAATAAAAAGTTGTACCGTGAGGATGTGTTGCAAATGTTATTCGCTGATTCTAACTCTGAAGGGGAATATTTGCCTTTTGAAAATGACGATCGGTCGTCTAATAATCGCGCTTCTCCTGGTACATCTTTAAAGTAGGCTACTGTTCACATGTGTTTTACTACTATATAGTATAGTAATATAGTAATAATTTAGTACTTTCTCCTATTTTATTGTTGGTTTCTTCTTTTCTGATCATTTGGAATGAGGATAAAAAGACAAAAAAAAACAAACAAAAAAAACATGCAAATAAGTTCAAACATCCATTCAGTATCTATTATTTCCTGAATATTACACATCCGTTTTACTACTATATAGTATAGTAATATAGTAATAATTTAGTACTGTCTCCTGTTTTATTGTTGGTTTCCTCTTTTCTGATCATTTGGAATGTTGATAAAAAGACAAACAAACAAACAAAAAACATGCAAATAAGTTCAAACATCAATTCAATATCTACTATTTCCTGAATATTATGAAATTCAAGATGGCCGCCCCTGATAATGTCATAATATGCAAATTAGAGGAGTATATTTACACCCCACATAAACTTTCGGTCATGCCCAACA
>NW_015540879.1:290764-302516 GCF_001515605.1 Sinocyclocheilus anshuiensis | reverse complement strand
ATTTCTGCTACTGATGTTTCTGATAATGGAGTCGCCCACTATCAGAGTCCTGGGCTCGGCTGCGCTCTGAGCTGAAAGCCGCTGTCTGCTCGACCTTGAGCGTCTGTTAGTAGTGATGTTAGCTGCTGGCTGATCCGATCCATGTTTAACCGCATTTGGGGATTCCTCACCCGCATTCATTAATGCTTCAAATCTGTTCTCAAGATGTATAGGGGGTGGTAGAATACCAGTATTCACAAGCTTTGTCATAGCCGTATCTAGGGTAGAGGATGCTATGGCAGCAATATGAGATACTCGTGACAATCTGATGTCTCGTGTGCCTTTGGGTCTCGCTCCCTGTTTGTGCCATCGATTAGTGTGTCAATCAGTTTCGGCTTGTTCTTCTACACTTGGTATAAACTGTTGAGTTTCACTAGATTCATGGGACTCACCGGCTGTATGCTGAGGGGGTCCGTGACGACGGTCTGCTGAGTGTTCTGCCTGTTTTGGAAGTCCAGCAAGTAACTTTGTTTCAAGAACCGCAATCCTTTGTAGAAGTTTGCAGCAGTTCATGCAGAAACTAGATTCAACAGGAGGCATTTTCTTTCTCTTCTGTTTGAATGTGGGCAGCTGTGTTTTCCCTTCTCCGGAATGTAAGCTGCTGGCAGTGGGAGGCAAAGTCTTCTTTTTCGTGGTATTATTCCAGTCCCAAGGAGTTTTTAGTTTTAGTGTTTGTGCAGAAATGTGTTGTTTGAGCACTGTGCTGATCTGCTGAAGTAAAAATCTTAGAAAAATCTGAGAAAAGTACAGAAATAGGGAGCAAAGCGCAGAGCAGTAAGCAAGAACGTCCGAACGGTAGCGAAGCCGGAAGTACTGACCTCATAAAGCATTTTTGCTCGTTTATATGGGCCGTCCCAAGCATGATTGCAATATGTTCATTCTCAAACTCCAAAATCAGATTATTTTTAATTCTTAAAAAACGCCATTATTTTATTTGAAAAAATATATATATATTTTATTTTATTAACAAAATATTTTAGTTTATCTTGTATATTTTTTTCATTTGATCAGATAACATTTTAAGCTGTTATATTGTCATGTTACAAAGTGCCCCTCAGATGTTACAATGTACCCCACCTACGGGGCATGTTGTCACATTTCACTTCCATTTTTTGAGGGTAAATAAAGAAAAACGTATACACTGTAATCATGAAACAAAGCGACATATTTGTACTAGACAAGTGTAAAATTACTGTGGATAAAAAAAATTATATTCTGAACCCTATGTGGATTACACAAACTGAGAAAGTCAAAAAAAATTGACTTTGTGCCCCGCTCTCCCCTAGTTCATGCTGACTAATGTGGACCAGTTTAAAGTGTCACCAAAACACATGGAAATCTTATTCAAACCATATACTATTGTAATCATACTTTTTTTTTTTTATGTTTCACCTGAAGAATTGTTTGTATCTGTTGTTTGTGTGGAGACAAACACATAAATTTATTCAGGTTATTCATCATGCAGGAGAGTTGAGTTATGAACCCATAATATGAATCCTGATCAGTAGTCAATCATCTAAAAGAGAAACAGAGTGTTATATTCCACGTCATAACTCATAGAACAATAAATCACTTGGCCCATGTCCACAATAAACTTCTTCACTGTTCCCGTTTGAGTCATGCATCAGTATGTGTGTGCTTCTATAAATGAACAATAACAACAATAATGGATATAACATACACTTACAAGAAAACAGTAAAAGTTGAACACTATAAAGTAACAATGCAACAGCATAAAGGACAAAGTTATATGCGAACAGGCCGGAGATGTTGACACCGGTGAATGGAGTTCTTCGGCTGTGTCTGTGCTGGCAGCAGATCCCGGGATGGTGTCATCCTTCGTTGCAGATGAGCTGGGTGCTTTTCCCAGCTTGGTACCATTTGCATCTACTACTCAAGTGGCGTGTGTGGGGTACATTGGCTTACATTTGGTCGGTGGATATTTTAGCTTGTCCTATCACCCATCTAATTAATCTCTCAATTAAGCAAGGTATTTACCCAGATACTTGGAAGTCAGCCATAGTGACACAGATTTTTAAGGGTGGTGACCAAACAAATTTAGGAAACTAGTACAGACCAATTAGTATATTGCATAGTTTCCAAAATGGCTGAGAAATGGGTAGAAAAACAGCTGATTACTAACTTGAATGAGGGACATACCCATTTGCATTCAATGGTGATGCAAAAATCCAAGATGGCAGCATGCTGGTTACACGTTACACGTCCCTGCAAACATGTCCCTGCTGGCTTTTTGCGGGCACAGTGGGCTAGTGCCAGCCCACACCAAACCTAAACAGGTCCAGTGTGGGCTTGCCCAGGTGAGGCCCACAGCTTTGGGCTCACAGCAGGCTCTCTGTGAGCAGGCCACACTAGCGGACTGTCCACATTAATCCCATGATGGCCCAGTGTGGGCCAGCCCGTTCGGGCCCAGAGCAACTTTTGTATCCTTTGGGCCCATGCAGGTTTTGTGTAATCAGCCCTGTAATGCAACTAGGAGAATACAAACAACATTGACTGGCCATTCTTTAGCCACTCAATTGAAGTGGAAAGGCTCAAACCAAAAGAGACCTTTTCAGAATCTGTTGTTTCATATATGCCAGGGATCCTCAAATCTGACTCACGAGATCCACTTTCCTGCAGAGTTTTGTTCTAACCTTAATCAAACACACATGGGCATGCTAATCAATGTCTTCAGGATCATTCGAAAATCACAGTTGGGTGAGTTTGATCAAAGTTGGAGCTAAACTTTGCAGGAAAGTGGATCTCACGAGCCATATTTGAGGTGTGACAGCCTTTTAATAAGAATTTTGTAGGCAGTTTTTTACCAATAGGGGTGCTAGGGTGTTTTAGGTTTCCTTAAGTAAAGCCATGTGGGTAGAGGGAGTTAGCAATAACAAGCAGCAGTAGCCAGCATGGCTCACCTACTGAGCACATTGTGCTGTGTCCTAGTTGGGAAATGTGTCATTTCAAGCCCAGTCTAAAGTAAGGAGTTTTTTTTCTTTTTTTTCTTAAGGTGTACATTGCTTTTGTTTTTTGCAGAGATGTTACATGTATGTATGGCCTATGTTTCGATTGATACTAAGAGTTTAAGACAGTGTATTTGTATGCATTTTAGAAGGACTTTTTATTGGTGAGGTTACCACATCATTGTCCAGTATGAATATGGATTTAAAGTTATTTTTGATGTGGGACCATAGTCTGGACTTGTTTTGACTGTTCCTGGTTAGTAAGAGTCTGGTGTTTGAGAGCTGTGGCATGTTTTCATTACGAGAGGTTGGATTATTAATTTGCTTAATCAGTCAACATCAGCTACGGAGAGTGTTTGGACATTGATGTACTACAGATAAGACTTTCGCTCACATCAACTTTCACATGACGAAATCCTACAGTCTTATATTGCTTTGTTTGCTTTCGGAGCGTAGCGATAGTTCTGGCAGGCCATGTTAGTCAAGCTCGCATCAGCTGACACTCAGCTGATCCACGTCTACCTATAGGATCACGACACCAATCATAATTCCATTCATAAGGTCCCTTCAGTCATTGTTCAGCAGCTATCGCTTCGCTCAGGAACTAATCAGACTGCGAATTCCATCTCCAGAGGAAGCGTTTAATCTGGATTTTCGACAGGATTCCCACAGAGTATCTCACCAGATTCAAGTTGTGAATTCGCCACGTTGTTTGTCAAGCCGATAGACTGAAAGTGATCTGAGCGAGCACGGCTCCTCGCAATTGATATAGACACTTTGCCCGCAATTCTTCGCCAAAGTTGTGCTAATATGACTGCACCAACAACTTTACACGAGATCTGCTTCCCCGCTGGAAGAAGCAAGATATTCAAGAAGGGTTAAAGCATCCACGTAACAACTGGCCATTTCACCTTTATTCATCTCTGAATGTCTTCACGAAGCTAAGCAAAGTTTCTTTCATTTTATTGCCTAATGCTATGTTGGCGAACATGCTTCAGATATTGCTCATTGTCTAAGGCTAGTTGTTCAGTTATGTTTGCTAGGCATGCTATCGTATTGCCACACTGGTAACATTACCAGTTAAATTTACCAGCGAGCCTTGTTTAATCTGTTGTCAAGGCTGTCGATATGAAACAGGCTTGCTGCTTCAGGCTCATCTATTGGGGATGCTTGCTGCTTCAGGCTCATCTTTTGGGGATGCTTTTATTACACTTATCCGACTATTTCCAACACGCTGTGTTTAAGTCAGTGATATGCTGTTGCTCAAGCTAACTAGTGTATCGGTAATGTGCTTGATACTTAATGCGCAGATCGTAAATTTGCTTCTAAAGTTGTATCAGTGCTAAATGTTATCTGGACAAGGGCAAATGCGTTGCCTAATTTCGAGTATTGACCATATGCCGTACTGCTTTAAAGGGGCATGCTGCTCTATTTAGCTGTTATAAAAGCGCACCCCTTCGCTACTTCTATTCTTCTGTAAGGGCATGCTGCCCCACTCTATGCATTTCAGAAGGTCTTTGCTTAAAGCTATCAGGGTATTGGGATTGCTTGCTTGTTAAGGCTTATCTAGTGTCCAGTATCATATCGTTGCTAGACCTGCCATTGCTTAAGCGGGATTTGTACTTTCGCCTGGCTCCGCTTCGCGAGCCTCTGCTGACTGCGCATGCACCTTCCCAAATGGACAAGGCTTTTATACTTGTTGTGTTCGCCGTTGTACTATTCTTTGAAACAACAGGGGGCGACGAGGAGTAATTGTCCTCTAAAACCATCGGGAATCACCGGTGAGAAGTCATTTGCCGGTACAAAAATTCTCGTGTGATGAATGAGTTGATGAATTAGTAAGTTTTTATGTACAAACTGATTAAAATAATGTTAAACTTGTGTTTATTTCGCATCAAAACCAAGACAACTTTAAGCAAATAGTGTATAAACAGTATCTAAATGAATTCTATTTCTATTTTTAAACAAATAAAAATAAAACGTTCTTCAATTTAAAAGCCTTGGACAAACCATGCAAAAAAAACCAAAAAAAAAACCTCTACATTGTTTTCCCTCAAAGCGTTGAAAGTGCACCTGGTGGAGTTTGAACTTAACATCAACTGCTTCTGTTTCACACAAATGCCGGCACAGACGTGAATGTTCGGCTAGAGTCGCTTTGAACTCGTGCATCTTCGGAAGCGGAGCTGCGCGGAAAGTGACAAAAATGTTGTGCACACCACCATGCGAAACGACGTTGCGCGCACTCAAAGCGAACTTCCGCCAACACCGCGATGACGTCATATTTGCCGCGTGCACCCAAGCGAAGTTGCGGATGCGTCGAGTATAAATCAGCCTTTAGGCTATCGGGTGTTTCTGCAGTGCTGGTATCCGGGTAAACTTGCGATAGCAAGAAGCTTATGTTAAGCTATTGTTTAAGGCCATCAATTATCTAATATCTCTTTGGATTTGAGACGTTAGTCTTTGCAACTTTACAGATCTTCTTTATGCACCAAGAGCTTGTAACTTGTGGACGCATCGAGTATAAATCAGCCTTTAGGCTATTGGGTGTTTCTGCAGTGCTGGTATCTGGGTAAACTTGCGACAGCAAGAAGCTTATGTTAAGCTATTGTTTAAGGCCATCAATTATCTTGAGATATGCTTGCTGCTATGGGTCATCTGGTTATTGGTAATGCTATTTTCTTTAGGTCTGACTACTGCAACATGCCGTGCTTAAGCAAGCTACACACTGTTGCATAAGCTTCTAGAGTTTTGGTAAGGATTGTCTACTACATTAATGCGGGTTATCAGATAGAGGACATGTATGTCAGCGAACGCTAATATCATGGGAGGCGACAACCTGTATAAACATGACTTGAATCATTGAGCTATATGCCATGTTATGGATGCTAAGCTTAGGCTAGGCAGAATCTGCGATCTCTAAACCTGTCATTGCTTGCTCTACGGCTGCAGTACGCAGTGTTTGCTACAACTGGCAACTAGGCTGCAATCTAGTGGATTCTGCATCTTAATTTCAGGTTGCTTTAAAAAGGGGCTTGCTGCTCTTCTTGGCTGCTATTAAGAAGAGCACCTCTTCGCTGCTACACTCTTCCGGTAAGGGGCTTGCTGCTCTTCTTAGCTGATTATAAAGAAGAGCACCCCTTTGCTGCCACTGTCTTCTCTTCCTACCTGCTCATAGCAGAAGAGCACCCCTTCGCCACCACTCTCCTTCCGTAAGGCATTCAGTTAGATTGCTATCAGCATTTTGGTTGGGGGGTTCAGCATATGGTTGGCTTGGTTGGAGGGTTCAGCATATGGTTGGTTTGGTTGGGGGGTTCAGCATATGGTTGTTTTGGGGGGTATTCTGCTCTCCCTGTTCCTATCCATGCTAGGCTGCGTGGATGGGCAGGGAGTGTTTGCCCAGAACAGAACCATTCCCCCAACCTAAAATGTATGCTAATCGTAAGTTATATTGACGATAGTGGTCCTGACAGAAGTATTGTTGTAGGTTAATAGTGCGGTCCCTGTGTGGGTATAGTGAGGGCTTCCTGGGGTCTAAGTGAGGGCTGCCCATGCAGGGCCAGCGCTAAGGGGCCAAAGTTTTGCCAATGAGCAAATTCTCTCCCTGCACTGGCAGCCCACTGGGGGCCCTAAGGCTAGCCCTAAGGCTTGTTTGCAGGGAAGGGCAATTACAACTACTACTGTGTTGTACTGTGACAGTTTCGTACAGTTTTTAATTGTCAAATGCAACAGCCAATCGGGAGAAAGACATGGAGGACCATCATGAGTGGAAATAACTGAATAAGAGAAAGTGGAAACCGTGAGAGAAAGGGGCAACAGTGACGTGAGAGTGCAGACAACAATAGAGGCAGTCGCCGAGTCGAGTTGCGGGCAAGCTGGAATCAAATGCACACAGGTTTTGCTAAACTGAGTAGTATAGCATCAGAAGAGGGATTACTTGCCACTCTGTCAGATCTTCCTGGCCCAGACTGTAGAGCGTTTGTTCCTGATGCATATTGCGGAGCGTTTGCCCGGCACGGTCGACGGAGAGTTGCTGGGTACTTAGCGCTTCCGAGATTGTCTGTTCCTGTGTTTTCGATGCTGCCTATAGAACGTTGCTGGATCCACTCACGCCATTCTACCTCAAGGCTTACTGTTCATTGGACAAAGAATTTCGGATCTCATCTCCGATGTCGATTGAGAGAGCATGTTTATTCCGAAAGCTGCCGACTCACCTTAGGTACTCGTACTCACGAACAACAAAGCATTCCTCTGCAAACTTCCAAAAGCTTTCCTACGCAGACATCCGCATTCGCACCCAATACACACACACACACACACACACTTACTTCCTTAACTCAAAACTTTGCTTATTTGTTTTGTATTTATTATACATTTATATTTTTTCTTTAATCTTTTGAGAGACTAACTCTTAACCCAATGAACTAAGGATTACGCTGGTGCACCACATCAAAAGACTTTGTTTGATTTAGTGAATTTGTATTGATTCTCTGTGTGAATTGTTTTTTCCCTATTTTGAAATTTGAACATTATAACTTGGCATTGAATTTGTTTGTGTGAGATGTTTTTGTTGTTGTTGTTGTGAATGACTTTCATTACTTTACATTGATATCTGTTTTTGTGACGGGTGGTTTAAGTTATCCTGGGTTGAAACATTAACTTAAGTTTTTATTTATTTATTTATTTGGTGGATTTAATTCTGCATGGCGCTGTCAGACTTTTGGACCCGTTTTGCCTCCGTAGTTCTTCCTGTCTTTCCTTTTATGGTCTTTTTCCTGTTCTTGTTTAGTTTGATTACTTTTTGATTCCATGCACCTGTGTTCCCCTGATTGCCCTGTGTTTATAAGCCCCAGTCTATTCAGTTTTGGTTAGGTCTGCTCATTGTGAACGTCATCCTTGTGCTCTGTGTCTCACTATTGAAATCATTAAAGACTCTCGTTTTTGTGAGATCTCCACGTCTCCTCGTTTCCTCATTCCCGTGCTCCAGCATATTGTGACAAGCGCCCGAATTAGAAAAAATTAAGGAATTAATTTTCAATTAAATTTCTATAGTTAAGGTAGCCACCGTTACAGTACAGTTTAGGCGTACAACATTTTTCAGTACAAATTATTCAACATTTAAATATAAATTAAAGAAATGAGTAAATGCAAATCAAGTTTGTAATCATGTAATGTAATTGTGATAATCACTTCCATTATTATCTTTAGTAGTGTTATTGTATATAATTGATCTGGTACTATAGTGTTTTGTGTGTGTGTGTGTGTGTGTGATAACTTACCATGTTTTACATTTTCAGGTTGCCTTTTTAAAATCTGGCAAGGGGCAACAGATGAAAATTAGCCGATGGTGCTGACTCTGGCTTATTTACAGTGTTTGACTGTTGTTTAATGAGCACTATCCCTATTAAAGAAAGAATGAAGAATAAAGAATAAATATCCAATAGAAATTGGACCAGATCAGCTCGGAGATTGATGCAAAACTGATGCTGAAGTTAGCAGCATTGGACATGAACAGTCTTTGATTGAATTCAGTTCTGCTGCCTCAAGCCAATGCAATTACATAAATAATGGTCATGTAATTCAGAGTGACACATTAAAGTGTCCCAACCAACCACCCCCAAGAGGTGGCACCAACATCATTAAAATTAGGCCTTTTGTTTAATTTTAATTTAGTAAAATACATGCTTTCAAACTATAAATCACACTTGAATTATTTACATCTATTATGTTTTTATTTTGTGAGAAATATGCATTAAACAAACAAACAAAAACATAATTCAAAGCTGAAGTTCAGCGTGATGTTTCATTCTCTCTCAGAGATTGTTCTCCATCACGTCACATCACAGAATCCAGTCTCAATGTAGATGTCAAACAGCATCAACACCATGACTGAAGCAATGAGCTCATGTAGAGCCTCTCTCAAGACCCGAGGAGTCTTACACGCGTGCATGAGTGATGCTGAATGGCCCGCATGAGCTAAAACTGAACTCATGATTTGTTGTTCATGACTTGATCTGCCTTGATTTGCCAAAGACATGTTCACTCACCAGAACACCAGCTGAACAAAATGCTGCTTCTGATGCTGCTGTAGATGACCGCTGACCAGGGACAGACTGGGGCAAAATTTCAGGCTGGGAAATCTCACACTCATCCAGGCCGTCCCATACACCCACAACAAATTCTGAAACAAGGACAACCCTATTTTTTGTATGGCCATCACATAAAAAAAAGGTTTAAATCCTTAGTCTGGGGACATGCAAAATTATTTAAAGTTCTCTCCTGAACTGCACCTTCACTTCCATTTCCTTTTCATTCTCTTCATTTTCCCTGATATCTCTCTGGCTCTCACATGACTTTAATACTCAAGATTTAACAAACTATAATTTCTACATTGCCTAAATGTCAGAATTAGTAGGCTACAATAATAACTACGTCATGACAATATCTTTGCTGTGAGTTTGCTTTCACCTCGGGAGGCGAAATAGTGTAGTGATGCGTCCTCATGTCAGAAGAAAAAAGAAATAATAGGGTGCGCACAGGACAGACGCAAAAATGATTTGGGAAAGCCATTTGATTGAATTCTAGTAAATGCAAAATAATTGCAATGCTCGGGAAAACCGCTGTAAAGTTGGTGTCACTATAGAACCGGTGAATGCGGTTTACAGGTTTCACAGAAAGAGAATGATGTGCGCCGAATCAGTCGCTGTAGAAATTGAATATTGGAATGGCTGTGGATGAAATAGCTCAACACGAGAGCCAATGCTAATGTAATGGCATGTGAAATAAAACATCATCATGCTTTAAAGACGAGTGACTTGATTGTGGCTTGATGGGCACAGAACAGTAAAAAAATCTCAGACATTTACAGTCACACACAGGTGTAGTAGTGTTCAAACTCTACTACTCTAAACTCTACTATATAAGAATTCACATGTTCACATTTTTTTGAAAAAAAAAATTATTGAAAACATTAGTTTCCTTTCAGTCAGTCATGTTCGACGTTACGTCAGTCGTGACTGACGAATTGGGATCTCGCCCGAGAGCCCAATCACCTTCGAGTGTTAACTAAACAAGTCAATGACAGTTGGCGTGCGTGTTTCGCCACGCGCACCCCGCCCCACAGCGCGGGTATAAAAGGAGAGCGCGTGCAAACGCACATCAGCTTTTCGCTTCGGAGCCGAGCCTGTCGAGATGAATCTCCGCGAGTGTTTGCAGAAAGAAACAGCTGGCGTTGGTGTCATGGCGTGTCAGCAGGGGTTGCCATCCAGTGCTGCTAGAAACCTCAGCGTGCTGCAGCTTCCATTCTGCGGTCTCGCCGCGACCTCCCCATGGCGCTTCAGCGCTCTCTAAAAGAGTGTTTCCTTTCAAAAAAAGAGAATTCTAAAAGAGCTTCACGAGCGACGGGCGTCTTTTTAAAGATGGCTTCCCGCTCGTGCGTTTCTGGATGTGGTCGCTTCCTGGCTTCATCTGACGGTCATGATCGCTGTATCTTGTGCCTGGGCTTGCAGCACGCTGAGGCAGCGCTGAGTCATGTTCTCAGTGCGGGAACATGACCATCGCGGTGTTGTGGTCTAGATACCTCCTCATTAAACGGGGGTCTGGAGATGGGGATTCGGCTGCGCTGCCTCCGTCAGGAAGAGTGGCGTTGCCCGAGTCAGATCCAGAGCTGACTGCTATGCTTTCCCGGGCCGCCGAGAGTGTCGGGCTGCGCTGGAGGCCTCCTCCTTCTCCCGAATGCTCGAGGCTGGATGACTGGTTCCTGGGGGCGCAAGCCGGTCGTCGGCAGCCGCCTCCGGTTCCATTCTTCCCGGAAGTGCATGAGGAGGTCACAAAGTCTTGGAGGGCACCTTTTTCTGCCCGAAACAGACTTAGTGCATCCTCAGTCCTCACCACCCTCGACGGTGGGGCGGCCCAAGGGTATGTGGACATCCCCCCAGTCGAGCGTGCTATTGCGATGCAGCTCTGCCCGCAAAGCGCCGCCGCCTGGAGGGGTAGTCCACGCCTTCCGTCCAGGGCCTGTAAGTTCTCATCCGCGCTGACGGCTAAGGCTTACAGTGCTGCTGGACAGGCCGCTTCCGCCCTGCACGCCATGGCCCTCCTGCAAGTCCACCAGGCCAAGGCTTTGAAGCAGTTGCACGAGGTTGGTGCTGACCCAGGTGTGTTGCAGGAACTGCGACGGGCCTCGCACTTAGAGCGATGAAAGTCACAGCGCGGGCCCTGGGTGCACGAGGGTGGTGCTGACCCAGGTGTGCTGCAGGAACTGCGCACTGCGACGGACCTCGCGCTTAGGGCGACGAAAGTCACGGCGCAGGCCCTGGGTCAGACGATTTCCACATTGGTGGTCCAGGAGCGCCACCTATGGCTGACCTTGGCGGATATGAGGGAGGCCGACAAGCATCGCTTCCTCGACTCCCCGATCTCCCAGGCCGGCCTATTCGGCGAAGCGGTGGAGGGCTTTGCCCAACAGTTCTCCGCCGCACAGAAGCAGACGGAGGCGTTTCGACACATCCTGCCCCGGCGGTCTGCAGCTGTCTCCACCCCACCGCCTGGCTGCAAGCCCCTCTGTCTGCTCGTCGCCGAGGGCGCCCTCCTGCGGCCTCCACCTCCGCTCCAGCGCGGCCACAGCAGCAGCCTTCACAACGGCCGCAGCGTGGAGCTGGCCGCAGGAAACCGGCGCAGCCCGCCTCCGCCCCTGCCAAGCCCGTGAAGTGCCAGGGCAGGCGGCGTCCCTGAGACGGGCGACCCAGAGT
>NW_015540879.1:276543-290690 GCF_001515605.1 Sinocyclocheilus anshuiensis | reverse complement strand
GTCGATTGGTGCTCTTCCCGCCGGGAAGACCCCTGTAGATGCCCGATCGGAGTCGTGCTTTCTTTCCTGCAGGATGGGTTGGAGCGAAGGCTGTCTCCCTCCACCCTTAAGGTGTATGTTGCCGCCATTGCCGCACATCGCGAGGCAGTAGACGGTAAGTCTGTGGGGAAGCACGACTTGGTTGTCAGGTTTCTCAGAGGGGCAAGGAGGCTAAATCCTCCGCGCCCTCACCTGTTACCCTCTTGGGATCTCCCCTCGGTCCTGACGGCCTTGAAGGAGGAGCCCTTCAAGTTCCCACCACTCCTTTTAGGGATCAGGTGGTGAACTTGCAAGCGCTGCCCCGGGAGGAGGCAGACCCAGCCATCGCTCTGCTCTGTCCCGTTCGCGCTTTGCGCATTTACGTGGACCGTACGCGGAGCTTCAGGACCTCAGACCAGCGCTTTGTCTGCTTCGGGTGACAGCAGAAGGGAAAAGCTGTCTCCAAACAGAGACTTGCCCACTGGTTAGTGGAGGCTATAGTCTTAGCATACCAGGCCCAACGTTTACCATGCCCCCTCGGAGTGAGAGCACACTCTACGAGAGGAGTGGCATCTTCTTGGGAATTGGCGCGGGGCACCTCGATAGCAGACATCTGTAGAGCTGCCGGCTGGGCGACGCCTAACACGTTTGCGAGATTCTATAATCTCCGTGTAGAGCCCGTGTCCTCTCGTGTACTCGCCTCAGGTAGGCAGTAACTCCGGACCCGCTCGGTGTCGATCACGCTTGCTGCGCCATTCCCCCCTACGGACCGGATACGTGCGCTTTTTTGCTTCTCAGTTCAGTTCCCCATGGCGAACCCTGTTGGAGTTCCTCTCGCACCCTCGGCGGTCAGGTGTGGCGGAGCACCAGATCCAACTGGGTACGCTTTCCCAGTGTTATCCAATGTACCACTGTATTGAACAGCAGTGGCGGAAACCTCTGCCTAGCCCTGTCCTATCTTCCGCCCCAGCTGGTGTGGGGGTTCAGGGAACGAGGGTTACACAAGTAACCGAGACGTTTTTTTTTATATTATATTATTATAAAGAATTGAAATGATCTGTGTGAGATTTTGAAAAATATTTTTAATAGAATTTCTTGGTAACACAGCACTGTAAAAATGTTTTCTCAGGTAACCTAAAATAATCATCATTTAGTTACATCAAGGGTCAAATCAAATATAAATAGTACAGCCGTGGCCAAAAGTTTTGAGAATGAAACAAATATTAATTTTCACAAAGTCTGCTGCCTCAGTTTTTATGATGGCAATTTCCATATACTCCAGAATGTTATGAAGAGTAATCAGATGAATTGCAAATAATTGCAAAGTCCCTCTTCGCCATGAAAATGAACTTAATCCCAAAAACATGTCCACTGCATTTCAGCCTTGCCACAAAAGGACCAGCTGACATCATGTCAGTGATTCTCTCATTAACACAGGTGTCCACTGCATTTCAGCTTGCCAACAAAAGGACCAGCTGACATCATGTCAGTGATTCTCTCATTAACACAGGTAAGACTGTTGATGAGGACAAGGCTAGAGATCACGCTGTCATGCTGATTGAGTTAGAATAACAGACTGGAAGCTTTAAAAGGAGGGTGGAGCTTGAAATCATTGTTTTTCCTCTATTAACTATGGTTATCTGCAAGGAATCCCGTACATTGCGAATGACATTAAGATTTTTGGATCACGTGTCACTTAAGGTGCGGTTATGAGTACATCAGATAAAAAAAAGATTGGTGGGATATCTAACTTGTAGAACCTCTTACTGTATTATCAACACAAGGAAGACACAAGTGTAATAAAATAAATTTTATTAACAAAAGAGTAATCAACAACTACTAAATGAATACGAAATAATGAATAAATTAAAAATTAAAAAACTGCATAAGATGCATAAAATGCAAGTGATTCAATTGGGTGTTGCTGTGGCAGTGTTATGTTATCTTATGGAAAGATAAACTGAAACTAATAAGGTGAAGAAACTTATCATGCCTCAAACAAATAATTGAAAGATTATTTGTTCTTAACTGATCAGCTATATAACATTCAATGTAAATTAGCAAATCATATACTGATAATATGCAATAATGCCACAGTCTCTGGAAAAGGCTTGGATAAGTGACATTTACGTTCTCTGTTGAGTAAGCGGTCCGGTTGCGGTGACTTCGTCCACTGGTTGTGCAGTTAGCAATGCAGTGGGGAAAGGAGCAGGAATCTGCTTCAACAGCCTTGAACATGAAGCGCTGTAGGATGCTGATCTCCTGGAGCACCAAAGGGTCCTAAAATCTGGAACATGGAAATGTGGCCCTGGAGTAGCCCTAGAGTAGGTGTTATACCCGCGCTGCGGGGCGGGGTGCGCGTGGCGAAACACGCACGCCAACTGTCATTGGCTTGTTTAGTTAACACTCGAAGGTGATTGGGCTCTTGGGCGAGATCCCAATTCGTCAGTCACAACTGACGTAACGTCTCCGTTCCCTCCTTCAGGGAACGAGGGTTACACAAGTAACCGAGACGTTTTTTTTTATATTATATTATTATAAAGAATTGAAATGATCTGTGTGAGATTTTGAAAAATATTTTTAATAGAATTTCTTGGTAACACAGCACTGTAAAAATGTTTTCTCAGGTAACCTAAAATAATCATCATTTAGTTACATCAAGGGTCAAATCAAATATAAATAGTACAGCCGTGGCCAAAAGTTTTGAGAATGAAACAAATATTAATTTTCACAAAGTCTGCTGCCTCAGTTTTTATGATGGCAATTTCCATATACTCCAGAATGTTATGAAGAGTAATCAGATGAATTGCAAATAATTGCAAAGTCCCTCTTCGCCATGAAAATGAACTTAATCCCAAAAACATGTCCACTGCATTTCAGCCTTGCCACAAAAGGACCAGCTGACATCATGTCAGTGATTCTCTCATTAACACAGGTAAGACTGTTGATGAGGACAAGGCTAGAGATCACGCTGTCATGCTGATTGAGTTAGAATAACAGACTGGAAGCTTTAAAAGGAGGGTGGAGCTTGAAATCATTGTTTTTCCTCTATTAACTATGGTTATCTGCAAGGAATCCCGTACATTGCGAATGACATTAAGATTTTTGGATCACGTGTCACTTAAGGTGCGGTTATGAGTACATCAGATAAAAAAAAGATTGGTGGGATATCTAACTTGTAGAACCTCTTACTGTATTATCAACACAAGGAAGACACAAGTGTAATAAAATAAATTTTATTAACAAAAGAGTAATCAACAACTACTAAATGAATACGAAATAATGAATAAATTAAAAATTAAAAAACTGCATAAGATGCATAAAATGCAAGTGATTCAATTGGGTGTTGCTGTGGCAGTGTTATGTTATCTTATGGAAAGATAAACTGAAACTAATAAGGTGAAGAAACTTATCATGCCTCAAACAAATAATTGAAAGATTATTTGTTCTTAACTGATCAGCTATATAACATTCAATGTAAATTAGCAAATCATATACTGATAATATGCAATAATGCCACAGTCTCTGGAAAAGGCTTGGATAAGTGACATTTACGTTCTCTGTTGAGTAAGCGGTCCGGTTGCGGTGACTTCGTCCACTGGTTGTGCAGTTAGCAATGCAGTGGGGAAAGGAGCAGGAATCTGCTTCAACAGCCTTGAACATGAAGCGCTGTAGGATGCTGATCTCCTGGAGCACCAAAGGGTCCTAAAATCTGGAACATGGAAATGTGGCCCTGGAGTAGCCCTAGAGTAGGTGCAGAAGGTCCTTAGTCTGGAAAAAGCAAGTGAAGGTTTGCTCGCCAGAGCTTAACATTGTTGCAAATGTCTGTATGTCTTCTGCCTCTCTGGGCTAGAGACTCAGAACTCGGTCAATCCACTTTGTCTCTCTAGGATGGAGACTCTGGACTCTGTGGTTGTCTCGCCGGATGAAGACTCTGAAAGTAGAGTAATAGATACAACCAACAGATAGGACCACATTCTTAGCCTCCAGCCAGTGAGGAAAGAGACCTCACAGGCTGGAGGCTCAGAACGTGGTCGTGTCTGTTGCTGCCTCAAAAGCTGGAGACTCAGAGCTTGGTATCTGTTATTGCCTCTTCCAGGGCCGTGCACAGACATTTTGATCGGCAGTGGCCGAAATCACTAGGGGTGGGGCAGTTATTGCTCAACAAAATGCATTCCCTATGTCCAGATTTGACCGCAATAATAATGCAAAAACTGACACTTCAAATCAACCTTTAGATGTAAAATTTTCCAAAAAAGTACGTAGTCTAGTAGTATTCTTTAGTAGTCTACATACTGTATATATCCAAATACATAATCTAATACAAGTAAGTACATAATCTAAAACAAGTAAGTCCAGGGCTGAATTTTAACCAGTGTGTGTGTGTACATTAGTATATTAGTTCAATCATATTTTTGTCTTTAACATTTCTTGGTTTAAGGCCGAGGCCAGGTGAATATGGAATCAATCTTCTTAGATTGGGAAGATTTCCTCTCCCAACAGTGTACCCTAGATAGTTGGCTTCTTCTTGGGCGAGTGAATACTTGCTTGGGTTTGCCGTGAGAGCCACTGACCGTAATGCCTGTAAGACAGTCTCTAGATGGTGAAGATGTTCCTCCCAACTCCTGCTGTAGACAACAATGCCATCCAGATATGCGGTAGCATATTGCTGGTGGGGACAGAGGACTCTATCCATGAGTCTTTGAAACGTGGCTGGTGCCCCATGGACCCCAAAGGGAAAGACCCAGTATAGAAAGGCCCCCTCAAGAGTGGAGAAGGCGGTTTTTGGTTTGGCTTGAGGGGTTAGAGATACTTGCCAGTACCCTTTGGTCAAGTCCAGGGTTGTGATGAATCGCGCAGGGCCCAATCGCATTATCAGCTCATCTATTCTTGGCATAGGGTGAGTGTCAAATTGGGAAACCTCATTCAATTTTCTGTAGTCATTGCAGAACCATGTGCTCCCATCTGGTTTTGATACTATGACAATGAGACTTGACCAAGAGGTTTATATGGTAGATTTGCTGGCCCTTCCTTCGGCTGGATTGGCATACTCTGTAGTTGACTGGGCCCATCCGCTCTACAATTTCATAGGGTCCTAGCCACTTGGCCAGGAATTTGCATTCATTGGATGGGACTAGAACTAATACCTTTTCTCCTGGATGAAACTCTCGAACCTGTGCCCCTGCCCCCAATCTTAACAGGTACTCTAGGGGTGGCTGCCCCCTCATGGAACCAGCAGGTGGTAAGGAAATGGCATGGGAGCCTTGAGGATTCTGAGGCACTGGCCGTGGGCATGAGTTCCTCTTGGCCCTGGCAAACCTGGGCCTGGTGTCTCTCCCTTCCACATGTAAAGCACCGTAACAGAACAGGATTTCGCAGAGGCCTCTCATTTTTCCAGTTTCCTTGGGCTTTTAGGGGTCTTGCTTGGGCTGCTTCGGGGTACTTCTTGGCAGGCTTTCGCTCTTGCCTCTTTTTCTAAGAGGGGGTTTTCTAGGAGTGCAATTAGGGCATCTACATTTTGTGGTCCTAGTTGAGCCACATACTTTTTTGCATCTGCAGGCAGGCCATGTACGCATTGATCAATTACTACTCTTTCTACAGCAGGTGGCCCATCTCCTTCCTCCAGCCAGCTTCTCACCATGCGGGTTAACGTGGTTAATTGAGCCCGTGCTGGAAATGTTGCATGGTAATCCCAGCTCTTTGGGCCGTTTTCTCAAAGAGATCCAGGTAGGTTTCAACATTATCTTCTCTAGTCATTTTAGTCAGATAATCTTGGGGTCTCCTACCCTGTGCCTCGGTCCTTCAGCAGAGCTCGGTGACTGCTGCGTTCAGTGTGGTTTGAGCCTGCAGGATGGCGGTTAGGGCCTCCTTCATTTTCTGGTTGTTTCTCATCTGCCCGGTGCACTGTCTGAATCCAACTCATTCCCGCATTCTCCACCATATGTAACCTTCCCACACAAGACTTGGAGGGTTTAACTCAGGATTAGTCAAGGTGGTTCAGTCTACTCGCGTCCACCGCTAGGCCTTTGTCCTCAAGAGGTTGTTTGGGGTAGAACCGGTCCTATGCCTGGGCTGTGACACATCCAGCACCCTGTGTCTGCTCACCTCCCCTGTTTGTTCTACTGTGGCCTCTTTGTTCTCTTTTATGTGACTGCTAACTGGTCCCAACAGCCTGCAGCTGAGGCTCCCTGTCAGAGGGGAAACGGTGCACACCTGTGTTGGAGGATCTATCCCTGGTCCTGAACATCACTGGGTAACCTGACCCGGGCTGTGTCCGAAATCGTCCCCTATACCCTCATTCACTATTCCCTACATTACGTCACTAATTCAGTTCACTAGAAGGAGTGAATGAAAACCGGAAGGAATGCCGCTTTTGCATAGTTTGTGCTTGCTGTTTATTAATCATTTGAAACTAGCAAACTAGCAGCTCCAGTAGTAAGATTAAAGGATTTATCTTGAACTCTGTCACAGAAATTATGTATAAACCCAAATCAAACAATTTAATAATCAATTTATAATGAATTTATACCCGTGTTGTACATTATGCTGTATGCCATGGATGAGCGCTTTGTAAAAATGAACGGATTGATTATTCAGCTGCGGGCGCCATCTTCTGGCGAGATGCGGGAATTCGTTCAGCGCGTGACTCTCACGGTGCATTATGGGCATTCTCTAGCCATTGAGTGTGCACCAGTTGTACACTCGTTTTTGCAGTGCATTGTGGGATTGAATGAGTGCACTCGAGAACGTCCACTATGGTTTCGGACACCACTAAAACTGGCTGTTCCCTCAAATAGTGCCCTATTTAAGGGTATGGGGGCGATTTCGGACACAGCCCCGGTGTCCTACTCTGATGGTGCGCTCCATGGTGCTGAAGGTGACTGTGCTGGGTTGTGAGGGACCATGCTTCCTTCTGGCCCCCGCAATATATATATATATATATTTATAAGTTCTTTATAGTTGTTTTTGTAATACATTGACTACAACTTTGTATCATTTATTTTGGCACTGCTCACATGTAAGGACATTTTGGAAAGTTTTGATAACAGACTTTTTTTAATAAACCCAAACTTTGTTTTTGGTTCTTGAAAAGGCAATTCAAATATATATCAAGACTATTTTTCATTCTTACAATAGGGGTTATGCGCAACAAACTTCCGTATTCTGTTAACCAGGTCTCGGGTCTCAAGCGCTTTGCATATGCTAAGTTAAATATTAAGCAGTTTTACTCAAGATGCCTTCAAAGTAGATGCCATGGATGAGCGCTTTGTAAAAATGAACGGATTGATTATTCAGCTGCGGGCGCCATCTTCTGGCGAGATGCGGGAATTCGTTCAGCGCGTGACTCTCACGGTGCATTATGGGCATTCTCTAGCCATTGAGTGTGCACCAGTTGTACACTCGTTTTTGCAGTGCATTGTGGGATTGAATGAGTGCACTCGAGAACGTCCACTATGGTTTCGGACACCACTAAAACTGGCTGTTCCCTCAAATAGTGCCCTATTTAAGGGTATGGGGGCGATTTCGGACACAGCCCCGGTGTCCTACTCTGATGGTGCGCTCCATGGTGCTGAAGGTGACTGTGCTGGGTTGTGAGGGACCATGCTTCCTTCTGGCCCCCGCAATATATATATATATATATTTATAAGTTCTTTATAGTTGTTTTTGTAATACATTGACTACAACTTTGTATCATTTATTTTGGCACTGCTCACATGTAAGGACATTTTGGAAAGTTTTGATAACAGACTTTTTTTAATAAACCCAAACTTTGTTTTTGGTTCTTGAAAAGGCAATTCAAATATATATCAAGACTATTTTTCATTCTTACAATAGGGGTTATGCGCAACAAACTTCCGTATTCTGTTAACCAGGTCTCGGGTCTCAAGCGCTTTGCATATGCTAAGTTAAATATTAAGCAGTTTTACTCAAGATGCCTTCAAAGTAGATACCAATGATGATCATAACCAATGTCCATCACATATACGGACTGATATCTACATGTTTTTTTTTATTCTTTTCACTAACATTTAGATATAAAAATTGAATAAAACGTCATCAATAAAAATAGCTAGCTAGTTTAACTGATTATCTTAAAAGTCCATAGATATGGCTATTATTTAATACGGCTGTTAACACGTTCTCTGACAAGTGGAAGTGATGAGACCTGTTTTCCGGATTTGGTCAGGTGACATTTGACATATACCCTATAAGAAAGCAATTAAGACAGTTTCTATATGCGAGTTCTTTAATATATTTACTTCATTAGCCTACCCCCTGATTCCCTGGCCGTATATTTTCTAATTGTAAACAGTAGTTAGATGCTATTTATAATACTTAGTGCAAATAGTGGCAGATATCTGCACCTCAATATTGTAGTTCTGTCACGCTGGCTTTTGGGTTTTGTTTCTTGTTCAGGATTTCTTGTCTTTTATCTTGTATTCTCTCGTCATTGTCATGTGGTTCCCTGACCCTGTCATGTGGTCCTTTTGTTCATGTGTCTTGTTCTCATTCGTTACTTTGTTGTATGCGTCACATTCTCATTGGATGTATTGTGTCATGTGACCCTATTGTTTGATATATATAGCCCTCATGTTTCATTCTCCATTGTCTAACTTTGTTCCCTGCACCACTGTGGTTTGGTGAGTTCTGTTCATGGTCAAATCTAGTTCGTTATGTTATGTTTATTGCCAAGTTTAGTTCAAGTGATTGTTTTATTTGTTTATGGTTTGGATTTCATTAAACTGCACTTGGGTTCTCACTACGCTCACCTCCAGTGGACAGTTTATTACATGTTCATTATAAAACAGTATGCAATAATAATGTATTAAGTGTAAATTATCATTTTTATTAAAATTATTAAATGGATGCCGCCTTATTGTGACCATAATGCCCTCTCACACCTACCCCTAATACTACCCAATATACACTTTATTTCTGCTTTTTGATTATTTACTGATATTTTTATTTAAAATAAATGCTTTTCTGATGTGGTATGTGATGGGAAAATGGAGAAGAACGAGCTTGGCAAAAGGCAGATCTGAACTCGGGACATCGCATCAACTGCTCACCGCTATGTGCTTTACTACCTACTGCGTCTTTTGTAATGTTGATTAGCCCAGCCTTACGTTGGTGGGCGGAGTTAGTGTAACTTTTCTTCACTTCTGCAGTTCTCATTTTTATTTTAATTTGTTGATGAGAGCCTTGGTTGTACCATAAGAACCAAATGACCTCAGAAACATGACGACAGCACATAAACACCAATGCTCTTTTCACTTTTACTTGATTTGCTTTATTAATAATAATTTAAAAAACCTCCTCTGGGGCAGATCAGGTGTATTGCATATGTTACGGTGATTAACGTGGTTAGTTAAGGGTAAAAGACGGTGTGTTTGCAGTACAGCATATTTAAAAATGTGTGTGTGTAGGAGATGGCAGCTTTGCAGAAACCCTCTGCTCCATTACCTGAGGACCAGGGGTCTCCAGTCCGGCTGAAAGATTGTTGAACATTACTAATAAGCTAGTAACTAGTAAGCTGGACCTCACTGGTTAAAAAAAAAAAAAAAGGCCAAATCATGTTTCTATTTAAATCTAGTGGTTTGCAGAGGTTTTTGTTAGGGTTATGTTTAGGGGTAGGGGACGGGTTATGAGATGATATATCAATAACGAAAAAATAATAATATAATAATATAAATATAAATAAATAATTTGATTAGTACAATATCCCACCCTCATTGGTATGTGAATGTCTGTAAAAATAGGGCCCAATGTACAATGTTAATATGAATAGGAAGAAATTTTCTGTATTGATTTTTTACAGGTGTTTTAACTATTTTTAATAATTTGTGTTGTGATCTTTTATGGTTAAAGGGAATGCCCATAAACTTAACAAATAATGCCTTTTCCGGTTTTTTGTTGTTGTTGTTTTGATATCTTTTTCTAAAAGAGCAGGTCACACTCAAACTCCATTCCCTGTATGGTCTAATACATAATTGCAGCAGGACAGCAATTGCAAGTACATTTTATGTCATACTTGAATGCAATATAAAAAAACAATGCAAGAACAACCATAAGTCTTCTCTGGAAAAAAAAAAATTGTGGATAGAAGGCCAAAACGTAGAGTAAAAGATGCATTTTCAAATTTATATGGATGTAGCCTAATATTTACATTAATAAATCAATATACCAGAGGACACTACTCACTAATGAGACCACTTACTTTAGGTCATTTCAATGCCTTCAGAAGATCCAGATGTTGCAATATCATGTTGAAAAAGTGTATTGTGGAATTTCCTCAGTTTTTCAGAGGGGAGAATGTGTTAGGGTAACAGGACTGAGTGAAAACCTGGGCACACGACTACAATGTGTATTTTATCTAAAATAATATCAATTTATTTGGAAATAAATGTATTTAAATCACAGATGGGATATGGAGGTACACAAAAATGCAAAATAAAAAAGATTTCTGAAGGATTTTAAACATTATATTTCATGTTAAATTGTAGAATTAGAGACTGGGGACATGTAACAAACGCTATTTTTAGGTAGTTTTTATAATTTAAAAAAAATTATATATTTTAAATTTGCAGTTAGATTAATGTGCAGCACACTTTACCTAATCAAAAATGTATTTTATAGGTAATTTTCATGTATATCTGTACACATAATTGTCCTGGGGACAGATTTGGTGGAATGGCCCCACTGTCATTCGTTTAACATTTACATCTACCATTTCAGATAGATTTTTGAGCGTGTGACACTTGAGTGTGTGAGACTTCCGGTGCCTTGGTCGTTGACGAGTGTCTGGATGCAGTCTCGGATGACAGTCTTGATGGTTTCAAGGTTTTGGACTTGCGATCACGTTCTTCCAGGTTTGAAGAGTGATGAACTCCAAAGATGTTCTGACTCGATGGTGACTGGGAGTTTCTTCCCAGTGGAAAGTGAAAAAGAGCTAAGAGAGACATCAGCTGAGATCCTAGGATCTTTGGTGAATGTAAAGTCAAGGCCGAGGCCTGGCACGAACTTAGGGTGTCCTTAGAAGACGAGCTCAGAATCTAACAGAACTGAAGACTGCGTGCGGGTCGCTGATGTGTTTGCCTTTATCTTCTATTGAGCTCACACCTCCAGGAGGTCACCCAGTATGTTTATTGGGTGAGGGGTCTGTGATTATTTGTTAATCTAATGAATAATTGATTTGTTAAATCAAATGAACAAATGTGTGTCTGATTGGTCCAAATGCTACATTATGCTGTTTTATTTAGGCTAACATTTACTACACTTACTTCTTTTATTATGTGCCTATAGCGGCTAATCGTCAGAAGTCTTGCATATCCTGGGTAATGATCCTACAAAGTTAATGTATTAAATGTCACGATAAAACAAATCTGGTTGCTTGAGCAGCATTTCAAGAGTGCTGATTTAACAGTTCAACAGCAAAGACTTTTCAGTGTTTGCATCACAGATACAGATAAAACATAAAATAGCTGGCAATATTATATCTGAATCAGTGTTTGCATCACATGGCTTGTCCGCGGTCGGTCTGGGCATTTGTTCAGCGCCTCATTCAACACAGCTGTTATAATGGTGTTATCGTGTCTTTGTTCGGAGCTAGTGTCGCTGGAGCAAAGAGAGTTAAAATAGCTGGCAATATTATATCTGAAACACAAGTTATCCAAAATTAACTTATTTTTTTAAGTAAACTGTGACAGCAATATCATTCAATTGTGTTGCCTCAGTAGCATTTTCATATGTTTCTTTGTAGAGTGTGTAGCCTGCATAATTTAGTAAGCCATTTTATTTTAAATTAAAACATGTGGGTTCATATACTTACTGTTTTTGTAAAACTTCTGCCAGACACAGAGTTAGCAAGGGCTTCTGTTGTGATCCTTCCTTGAAAAACACTATTGATTGAGTTGATGAAGCTGGACTTTCCTGCTCCAACTTCTCCAGCTAGCAAGATCCTGACGTACTTAACATTTGAGTCGCTCAGCTTAACTTCCCTGAGGTTTTTCTCCAAATCTTCTTTCTTTCTGTTGAAAAAGGGGCCTTTTTTACAAAGCAATGTTGAAGCTACACATTTTGCTTGTACAAATAGGTCATCATTTTTCTCTTTTTAAAGAAGAATTCTTTCCACTTACTCCCAGGGTGTCTCCCTCCATGGTTTCTCAAATTCTGTAATAGAGATAATAGAACAGAAATAATTTGTGATTACATGACCACTGTAAAATAAAAGCTAGATATAAAATGGAAAATCTCTTCAGTATTCACTCAAAACCAAAATCAAAGGAATATTTCAAATGTGTCTTCCTTCAAAATTATAGTCTTAGATTAGATATTGACCATCCTTAGACTTGTGTTTGTGTTGTACATATTTGAACAGAGTACACATTTAAAATGTACTTAAACATGTTTAAACCTGAAACTACTGATTCTTTTCTGATGTATTTACTGAATATGTATACATATATTCAATATATATTTTACTGAATATATGTATAAACATAGTCAAGTCATCTTTATTTATATAGCGCTTTTAACAATACAGATTGTGTCAAAGCAACTTTACAGTATTAAACAGGAAAATAGTGTGTCATTAATGCAAGAAGACAATAGCAAACACTCAGTTTTCAGTTAAAGGTAGTTCATCATTGAATGCAGTGATATCATCATCCAGCTCAGTTCAGCTTGAATAGTATCTGTGCAATCAAGTCGACGATATCGCTGGAAATGAAGTGTCCCCAACTAAGCAAGCCAGAGGAACCAAAACTCCATCGGTGACAGAATGGAGAAAAAACCTTGGGAGAAACCAGGCTCAGTTGGGGGCCAGTTCAGCACATACATAAAATGGAATGACCATTATACACTATATGCAAAAGCAATTGCAAATTGTATTTGCAATTGCATTTTTAATTTGTGGATGCATATGTTGTCATAATTCAAACACAAATGCAACTTGCACATTTGTGTTTCCATTTTCTATTCCATGTATGTAACGTGTCTGCTAAATTTGAATTGTAAAACCAAAGTCCAACGTCTTACAAGTGATTACCTTGTCATTTTATTGTCATTAGCAATAGAAAACCACACATTTGCTGTTTCACATGTCCAGCCTCAAATTACACAAAATTATATCTTATCACAGCTAGCATGCACGTAAAGACAATACAACCACTCTAAAATTATACTTGCCTTGTGAGGGTGGTTTAGCTTGGACTGTTGATTCTGATGCTCTCATAATGCTCTCCTTGAACTTTGATTCTGATTCTCCCATCGTAATCTCCTTCTCGGTTTTTTTTATTTTATTTATTTTTTTGCTTATAAATGTAGAAAATAAAACACTAAAGAGTAAATTAAAAACGAAGATGACTTCAGTTCAATACAGAGCAATAAGAAGACAGACAGAATTGCTATTTAGTGTTCTTCTCTTGTGTTTTTTTGGGATGTGCAAGCAGGTTATGACTGCATCTCTCTTTTCAGGCTGTATTTATACCTCCAGGTCTAACTTTCACTTTTGCTTTGTTAATGTTTTCATGACTAAGCAGCTTTTAATATATTCTGTGCCATGCTATTACACCATAAAAAAACACATAGATACTCTGGACAGATTCAGTTTTAAAGGACAAATCGTAAAGTATTTAATGGATTGAAATGACGAGAATTGTAAGGCAAGGTAACAGATTGACAAACTCAAAACGTAGCATGCGAAAGGGATCGACTGTGTGTTCAGATAAAGATTTTTAGAAAATACACATTTCACATATTTTGACCTTTCTATGAAAAGGTATGTTTTGTTCACATCAAATAACCATAAGAAATGTATATTTGTAACTAAATGTATTTTTCTCCTTGCCATCATCTCAGAGATCTCAATTTGCCCCTTCTCATGTGGCTTCAGTTCTCTTTTAAATAGAGCATACTACAGTGTGCAAATGTCCTGTACCAATATAACCTACTGTAATCATTGTTATTTCCTAAATGCAGGCTGTCTGGCCAATAATTCAGAATCAACATTAATTTGTTACATTCATTTAACTAAACTGTTCAAATTAATAGCCTAGCTTAATAAGCTTACATTGTAATACAAAATAGTAATGCATTGACCGTGATTATTTTAAACAACCATGATTCCA
>NW_015540879.1:263924-273372 GCF_001515605.1 Sinocyclocheilus anshuiensis | reverse complement strand
GGAAATAGAAAGTGAAAGCCCCATCCCACTCAACACTGCTACTAAGCCTACACCAGACAGACAGATGAACTTGATTAGATTGCTGTGGATTTTAATCTTATGACAGATGTATGTTAATAATATATGTAAATAAAATTAATTATATGTTGACTTTTGATGCCAAATTTTTGTTTATCAGTGCTTTAGTCTGTCACAATACATTTGCCTGTCCTTAAGTCCAGAGTAAGCTGATCTCATTTATTATACACACTCATGTCTATTTTCACTTCCAGTTGTGCAAGCTATCTTTCACACATTAAAATGCATAAACTATTAAAAATAAAGGTTCTTTATTAGCATCGATGGGTCCATGAAGAACCTGTAGCAACTATGGGACCTTTCCACTGAACAAAATGCTCTGTAGATTAATAAAATATTTATCACACTAAGAAAAAAAAATGTTTCTTTTAAGAATTGTTCACCGAAGGTCAAAGACTATAGAACACCCAAGATGTGTCACTCGTATAGTTTCGAATGGGGAAAATGCAACGCTCAATATGGCCGCTCTATTGAAGGAAGCCCCGCCTTCTGAGTAAAAGAGCCAATCGCTAAAGTCCTCGCGTCACTGCAGCTGCTGTTAGAAGTCCCGGTTGCTATAGAAACAGTCAGCACTCTGAGACGTGTGCTCAGGACTGCGCATGCACACTGGCTGATCTAGCCTGAAAAATAAGCTTTTTATAACGCTATTGGAGCAAATGAAACAACATTTATGAGACCATTGTCAGATTTCATATATGAATTTTAATCTTAAGCTTGGCGAACAGTTTTGGAGAATTTGATGTTTCCCCATTCAAAGAGAGAGGAGCTGCACTTGCATGCCCGAGAGGCGTTTCAAAGATGGCCGCTGAGTGACATGACTTGCCTTAAAGGGACTTTGCTGAAGAGTTATTTGGAACACCAAAAATGGTTCTTCTAATGGTTCATCTCTATGAAAACTCCCTTTTGGAACCTTTGTATATTGGCATATAAAACTGATAATGTGATATTCAGTAGCAGAACAACAAAGAGTTAAATAGCATGCAGTTTATCATTAAGTCACTGAACAATTGAACAACAAGGGGCCATATGTAAATATTTTATATAAATAAATATATAAATAAGTATTAATAGCTTTTTTATTGTCAATGTCTGAACAGCTTGTAACGAAACCTAAAAAAAATCAAAACATTCACCTTCTTCCTAGGTCGTCAATGAAAGCCTGTAGACTGATTTTTATGTGAAGGTCTCGGAACGGAAAAGATTCATATAGATAAGATAACATCACATCATTTTGATTTTTATGGCAAAAACATTCCATGACACATGAAACAACTGCTTATACAATGTTTAGGCTGTTCCACTTATACCAATGACGGAAATAAGCGCAGTTAGAATAGCAAAATACGTGGGAGACCGTTGCTATTGTGTGACTATATTGCATTGCAATAGGTAGCACTTTAAAGTTAATGATGAATCAAGACAGCACATAATTCATAATTGAAATGGTTTAATAACAGTATTTTGTTATGGTCACACTTGAAGGATGGTAAAACAAACAGTTAAATGTACCCAACATGAATGTAAAATGTTACCTGAGAGAGAGAGAGAGAGAGAGTAGAGCCCCAAGAAAAGGGCCCCAGCAAAGAAAGAGAGATTGCCAGCCAAGAAAAGAGCCAGAGTAACAGTTACAATCTTCATTTATTCCTTCCTTGACCATGTGACTATAAACCAAATGTGAGACATTCAAACTGACCAATCAGCAGATTACAGCTTCACCCACCGTACTAAAGATGTGACAATTAGCAGACCCCTGATGTATACACATGTTGGCCTACAGGCCTTGATCACAATCAGCACTTCTGTGCCTTCAGTAATTCCAAATGGCCCTTTTGTTACTGAAGATAGGTTTGGGACAGGAAAGCAGAAGTCTTTGATCATTTTCAACCATACAAGGTTAATGTCAAAAGAGCTATTCTGTACTCTATTGGCAATGTGTCATGCAAAGAAAATTCAGAAGAAAATAAAAAAGATAATTCAAACTAAAGTCTCGCAAAGCCAGATCTATATATTTTATAGTCTAACATGTACTACAGTGTAATTTGAATGACCTCATCTGTTGACTTGACGGTGGATTGCAGAGCTGGAGCAAACATGTCCATATCAGGATCATCAGATGGTTTCTTAACTGCTGGTTTCTCACCGCTGTCATCTCTGTTGTGTGTTTATTTTGTTTTTGAGAGGAAAGCGCGCAGCACATTTACATATTCATCTAAACGCCACTCTCATCAGAATGGATGGCATCTGGATGTTTGTTAACAGTATGCCACTGCCAGGGCCGGCGCGTGCCTATAGGCGAGCAGTCACCTAGGGTGGCAAAAAGGACAGAGATTTAACTTATTTTATTGGACATTTGTTTGGAATTATTGCAGTTGTATCAACAAGTTCTCACCCCATTAGTTATTCCAAATATAAATGAAATTTCCTTCATATTAGTGCTGCTCCCGCCACTTCCCCACCCACTTTTCGAGTGGCATCGTGATGCAAAACATCCTGATGTACATACAAAAATGTCATTAAAATGAATAAAACTATCTGGACATGAATACAAAAGACTTTTGCTGCTGGTGATGACTAATGACTTTTAAAACCCGATCGACACGCACTTCTGAAAGTGTTACAAACCCCTGTTAAGTTTAGCCAGAAAGGGGGATGCAGCATAAAGAGGACACATGAATCCAAATGCCAGGCGAAAATATTTATTTAAATAACGAAACATAACACAAATGGAAATGCACAAAATGAACATAGAATAACTAGCAAAGGATAATATACTTCCCCAAACCATGGAGCAACTCCAAAGTATAGAGACAACAAAAGAAATAACAAACCCAAAATTAAAGAAAAAGGAAAAGGGGTAATAAAGCTTGTTTGCTGGTGGATCTCCTTCCCTTCCATGCTCCGCTTCAGCGTCTTTTATATAGCTAGTAATCACTCATTCCATGAGACGCAGGTGCACCGGGGCGGACCTAAACAATCAGACTCAAAGAGAAAGATTAGGGGAGACATTACGTCATATGAAGGAAAATACACTCAAGGCGTAGGCCATAACACTACCCCACCTAAAAGAAGAACCTAGTCTCCTTTTTACAGAAGAGACGGGTTCTGGGTGAAGCTAACAAGTGAAAGCAAACAAGAAAAAAAAAATATGCAAACCCAGTGAAACTTAAGAAACAATTAAAAACAAACAATTACCTAGCCCCGAGAATGGGCATCAGCCACAACATTGTCAGTTCCTTTCTTATGGTGTATATCAAGGTTGTAACACTGAGCCATTAAAGCCCAACGCATCAGACGTTGGTTGTGGTTGTACATTTTATTTAAAAAAACCCAACGGGTTGTGGTCCGTGTAGACGACAATGGGAGTAGAACTATATCCAACGTACACATCAAAGTGCTGCAAAGCAAGCAATAGAGCCAGAGTCTCCTTTTCAATAGTGGAATAATTCAATTGGTGATGATTAAATTTAGCAGAAAAATAAGACACTGGATGGGATATGCCATCAGCACCATCCTGAAGCAGGACAGCTCCAACTCCGATCGCCCTGAAGTCCACCTCGAGCTTGAACGGGCGAGCTACGTCAGGAGCAGACAACACTGGAGCACTGCAAAGACTTGCACTGGAGAGACTTAGCAAACAAAAATGCATTTTGACAGAAATATCTGTAATAGCCATCCATCCCCAAAAATCGTCGCAACTCTCGCCTCGTAGCAGGTACAGGCAGGGCCGGACTGGGCCGGGAAATCTCACACTCATCCAGGCCACACAGAAAAAAAGTGTCCAAAATCACACCTTGTGGGGTACAACAGCTTGTCACTGGAGCAGTACTCTTGAAAGGACATCTTTGTACCTTTTTTACCCCTAATAGGTACATATTAGTACCTTAGAGTAGTAAGTCATACCCTTAATGTACTAATATGTAGGCCTACCTAATTAGGGGTAAAAAAGGAACAAAGATGTCCTTTTAAGAGTACTTAATCTGTATCTATCTTTTATGTTCTACTGTTAGTGTTATCTGTATGCACCAAGGGTCTGAGTTAGCTCTAAATTGGACGGGCTACGTGTAGTCTGCTTTTAGCCCACCTGGCGAAATCGAGGCGATCTGTGGTCTAATTTTAACGGCTTGGCTATAGCCCTATACCAGTAACCAGACCAGCGATGAGCATGGTCAAAATAGCCTTAAAATTGTTTACATGTAATTTTCGCCCACGCAGCTTCTTATCAAATGCAAGTAAACTTCTGAAACATTTAAATTAGCATTAGTTTATATTTTAATTATTTTACAGCATTATTAAATATAGCATTATTTATTATGCCAAAAATAATGCTAATTTAAATGTTTCAAAAGTTTGCTTGCATATGATAATATGATGTCATGCATCCCACAAGCTGTTAAATGTTACATTCATACACATGATATTATTGATATTCGGCTGTCTTTCATTTTATAAATAAAAATGCAATTACAATTCTCAAGCACTAAATGGCAATTGTAGCCCTACTGAGACATGACTACTGGCAACGCGAGACGTGAGCGTTAGAGATCAGTGTTGTATTTTGAATTTTGTTTTTACACGAGAGAGCACTACGTTTACCTGATGACTGAACAATGGCTTGTTAGATACAGAGAGAGCATTAGCTAATCGAATAGAATCTTTGTCATTGTACAAGTAACGTTAAAATAAGCTTTACTATCAATTTGGAAGTTTCAAAATAAATCTTAATACAAATGATTTAAAATGGCAATATAAAATTATCAATTATAAAAAGTTTGCAGCAGTATTAAAATAGTGCAAATATGCAGATTTAAAACCTAAACAGTACAAACAGAAAACATAATGTAATAAAGCGGTTGGGGGTGGATTTATTATTCCATGTACATTTGAGGTTAATGTGTGTACTGGGCTACTTTTTAGTTACAGCAGCTATCACTGTGTTGTTATGAAGTCAGTTGTGCCAGACAGTTTTGGAGGCAGAGACAGATTGTGGGGGGCACTAATAGGGAAAAACTTAAACTGCTGGAATAAAGAGTTTTACAGGGTTAGTGATGGAAAACTTGCAGGTCAATGGGCATCAGTGTTTAAGGTTGGTAAACACTTGTACACGGACGCATATAATACTACCCGCCTGACATTGGCATGTGTTATTCAGCTGTCAGAGTTGAAGGAAGAAACCTCAAAGACAGTGCCAGAAGGATGCTGGACAGGTAAAGCCCACAAATCTTGCCACATTAATCAAACATTGCGGTGTCAATACTAAATAAGTTACAACGCAAATCAGAAATGTAAAAAATAATTCCTTTACTGGTCATTTTGAAATGTCAAACTTTGTCTGCAATTGTTAACCACCTCAATCTGGATTATATTTTAGGGTTTTAAAAAAATTCCCTCATGTCCAAATTCAACATGAAACGGGGGTGGTCCGCTGCAGAAAGACTGCACTGTTCTCGGTCATTAGAGGTATGTGTATAAAAAACACAACACTTACCAGAGAGCTTCTCTCTTTCTTAACACACTGAATGGTGATACACAATATATCTCGTTTTTGTTTTTAGTTGGCATCGAAGCAAAAGAGAATGACTCCCTGTCACAATTACTGTAATTAAAGTAAACAATTATGCCAAGCTTTTCTTGTGCTTTTTTTTCCTTATTTGGCAGTTGCTGTGATGAACTTCCCGGCAGCAACAGAGTTGGACTTGAGGAATGCAGTTGGGAGGCATTTTAAGCAAGAAATAAAACCAATAATTAATAACTTTCTTTAAGTTCACTGTTGGTTGTTTTATTTGTTAAAAATAAACCAACAAAAGGGTTAATCTTTTTTTTTTTTTATGTTGTCATTTATCCGTAATGTTTTAATGTTAAGTGTGATAACATGCTCTTGACTTGTATTAGATTTTTTTTTCTTTTAAATATCTTAAGTTATTTAAAATATTTGATTTTCTCATTTTTATATTTTTATAATCTTAAGTTGTTAAAAATTCCAGATTTTTTTTATCATAATATTTATATTTAAGTGCATTGCATTTATAACATTTTATTTAGTCATTAATTCTTTTGTATTGTCTTAAGTTGTCCAAGTTGTTAAAAATGTTATTTTTCTTAATAAAAGCTGTATATTGAATTTGTTTGGATGGATTGCCATTTTGTTGTCTATTAGATGTATATATGTAGTCGTTTAATAGCGGCCTATTTGATGACTTGTCTATTCTTGGGCTATGGTTAGACATCTATAAAATGTTCACTGACAGCCCATATTTTGCCTTGTTTTAGCCTAGACGTCTGGGCTGTGTTTAGACGGCTAATAGATGTCTTTTAAACGCAAAATTGCCTTAAGCAATGTTTTAGAAACAGGAATTTCAAAATGTTGAGCAATAAGGAACAAATCGTCCTTTCTACACGTTTCTAACACTGCAGCACTAGGTTGATTTAAAAATGCATTTAAATCAAAAGTCGCCATAATTAATTAATGAGCAAAAACATGATGTAATAGTACAACCGACTGCGGACCTACATCTACCTAGCTGAGATCTAACTAACTCCTCTCTAGTCTTCAGAGGGTACCAACTGAGAGGCAAGCCTCTCCCCCAGGATTCATCCAAAAACAAACTAAAATAATAAACAAAACAATAAATCAGTAAACCGTTGTAAGAACTGGCGCTAGACATGGTCCCCCTGGTTTACTCTACCTACCTGGAGATCGCTGCACCACTATTATCTGCTCAACAAAACAAAATTAAACCGTTATCTCAGACGAGCCCCCAATTTATGTTACAAACCCCTGTTAAGTTTAGCCAGAAAGGGGGATGCAGCATAAAGAGGACACGTGAATCCAAATGCCAGGCGAAAATATTTATTTAAATAACAAAACGGAACATAACACAAATGCAAAACACGTATCCAAGCAAAAAAAACGGGAAACACAAATGAAAATAGAATAACTAGCAAAGGATAATGTACTTCCCAAACCACAGAGCAATTCCAAAGTATAAAGACAACAAAAGAAAAACAACAAACCCATTTTTTAATGCGCCTGAATTTTTAGCTATTTAACGGGATCTCAGTTTAATAAAACATTGTAAGTTACTAAATTATTATAGGTCACTCTGGGCCTGTATACACTTATTAAATCTTAGGCTATGCTTGCAATTGCTGTCCTGCGGCAATTATGTATTAGACCATACAGGGAATGGAGTTTGAGTGTGACCTGCCCTGTTAGAAAAAGATATCAAAACAACAACAACAAAAACTTAAAAGGCATTATTTGTTAAGTTTATGGGCATTTCCTTTAACCATAAAAGATCACAAGACAAGTTATTTAAAATATAGGTAAAACACCTGTAAAAAATCAATACAGAAAATTTCTTCATATTAACATTGTACATTGGGCCCTATTTTTACAGACTTTTACATACCAGTGAGGGTGGGATATTTTGCTAATAAAATTATATTTATATATATTTTTTTCGTTATTGATATATCATTTCATAACCCGTCCCCTACCCCTAAACATAACCAAAAACCTCTGCAAACCACTAGATTTAAATAGAAACATGATTTGGTACCTTTCTTACCAGTGAGATCCCGCTTAGTAGTTACTAGCTTATTAGTAATATTCGACACTCTTCAACAGTCTTTCAGCTGGACTGGAGACCCCTGGTCCACAGGTAATGGAGCAGAGGGTTTCAGCAAAGCTGCCATCTCCTACACTCACACATACACATTTTTAAATATGCTGTACTGCAAACACACCGTCTTTTCCCCTTAACTAACCAGGTTAATCACCCTAACATTCGCAATACACCTGATCTGCCCCAGAGGTTATGTTTTAAATAACAATTATTAATAAAGCAAATCAAATAAAAGTGAAAAGACCATTGGTGTTTATGTGCTGTCGTCATGTTTCTGAGGTCATTTGGTTCTTATGGTACAACCCAGGCTGTCATCAACAAATTAAAATACAAATGATAACTGCAGAAGTCAAGTGAAGGACAGTAATAATAGCGAAAGTAAAGGAAATGATGGTTTAGATCCTACCTGTCCGATCACTACCACTTTGTTTAAAAAAAACTTGCAAATTAACTGATCATTCAACTACACTTTCTGAAAGCTGTTAGCCAGCATGTTAATACAACAGTTTGTTAGGTTCCCATTCCAGTTTCACTACACTTGGCAATTGGCTTCTATGAACAATTTTTTTTAAACAGCAAGATTTTAGGTTAAAAATTGCTAATTCAAAAAAAATCAAAAGTTTGGAGTCAGTAAGATATTTCCTTTATTTATATGTTGTTGTTGTTGTTTATTTTTAAGAAATGTATACTTCTATTCAGCAAGGATGCATTCAATTGAAAGTGACAGTGAAGACGTTTCTAATGTTGCAAAAGATTTCTATTTCAAATAATTGCTATTCTTTTAAAATTTATATTCAGAATCATGGAAAAATATATCAAGGTTCCCACAAAAATATTAAGCAGCAAAACTATTTTTAACAGTGATAATAAAAAATATTGTGCACCAAATCAGCATATTAGAATGATTTCTGAAGGATTATGTGACACTGAAGACTGGAGTAATCACTGCTGAAAATGTAGCTTTGCCATCACAGAAATAAACTAGTTACAGGTTACTAGTATAAACAAGCTACAGGTAGTCCAAAATGCAGCGGCTAGAGTCCTTACCAGGTCAAGAAAATATGATCATATTACCCTAAATTTACAGTCTCTGCACTGGCTACCTATTAAGTTCCGTATTGTAGAAATGTAATTTTCTGTAA
Source organism: Sinocyclocheilus anshuiensis (assembly GCF_001515605.1). Lineage (NCBI taxonomy): Eukaryota > Metazoa > Chordata > Actinopteri > Cypriniformes > Cyprinidae > Sinocyclocheilus > Sinocyclocheilus anshuiensis. The sequence continues at coordinate 264,527 of NW_015540879.1, read as the reverse complement.
AGTTGCTTTGCAACGATTTGTATAGTGAAAAGTGCTATACAAATAAACTTGAACTGAATTGAATTGTTTTCCAATAAATAAATGTATGGAGTGTCTAAGTGCATATAGCTTGCCTCCTTGGCAGAGGCTATTTACACTAACTCCGCCCACCAACGTAAGGTTGGGCTAATCAACATTTCAAAAGACGCAGTAGGTAGTAAAGCGCATACCGGTGAGCAGTTGATGCGATGTCCCGAGTTCAGATCTGCCTTTTGACAAGCTCGTTCTTCTCCATTTTCCCATCACATACCAAGTCAAGTCAAGTCACCTTTATTTATATAGCGCTTTTAACAATACAGATTGTGTCAAAGCAAATTAACAGCATTAATTAGTAAAATATTGTGTCAATAATGCAAAATGACAATAGTAAACACTCAATTTTCAGTTAAAGGCAGTTCATCATTCAATTCAGTGATGATCTAACCTTGAAGTCATGAACACATGAATTAACATTTCTGCATTTGACATTGAGAGAATAGGTCGTAATTTATATATATTTTTGAGATGGAAACATGCAGTTTTACAAATGCTAGAAACGTGGCTTTCAAAGGAAAGATTGCTATC
>NW_015540879.1:260389-263205 GCF_001515605.1 Sinocyclocheilus anshuiensis | reverse complement strand
AAAGAATGTTGTGGTCAATAGTGTCGAACGCAGCGCTAAGATCCAGTAGCACTAATAGAGAGATACAACCACGATCAGATGATAAGAGCAGGTCATTTGTAACTCTAATGAGAGCAGTCTCAGTACTATGATACGGTCTAAATCCTGACTGGAAATCCTCACAGATACCATTTTTCTCTAAGAAGGAATATAATTGTGAGGATACTACCTTTTTTAGTATCTTGGACAGAAAAGGGAGATTCGAGATCGGTCTGTAATTAACTAGTTCTTTGGGGTCAAGTTGTGTTTTTTTTATCTACTTTGATACCGCATCAGAAAGGCATTTATTTTCAATAAAAATTAAGTAAATAATCAAAAAGTGTAAAGTAAAGTGTTAATTGGGTAGTATTAAGTTTAGGTGTGAGAGGGCTTTATTGTTTCAATAAGGCGGCATCCATTTAATAATTTTAATAAAAATGATAATTTACACTTAAAACATAATTTTTGCATACTGTTTTATAATGAACTTGTAATAAACTGTCCACTGGAGGTGAGCGTAGTGAGAACCCAAGTGCAGTTTATTGAAATCCAAACCATAAACAAATAAAACAATGACTTGAACTAAACTTGGCAATAAACATAACATGAACTAGACTTGACCATGAACAGAACTCACCAAACCGCAGTGGTGCAGGGAACAAAGTTAGACAATGGACAATGAAACATGAGGGCTATATATATCAAACAATGGGGTCACATGACACAATACATCCAATGAGAATGTGACACATACAACAAAGGAACCAATAGGTGCGTTCGACTTGAAGCACCGCTACAGACGGCAGTCAACGAGAGTAGCTGCTTGCAGTCGGGGGCGGAGTTGAAAACGGAGCCGTCAAGCCGGACACTTTCTGCTCCCGTTAGTGACGCTCGCGCGGTGTTTGCATACTCTATCACAGATGAAGTGAATTAAATGCAATATTTGACAAATACACAGACGTTTCAGAAACGTTTTCATGAGCAACAGAAACACTTTTTATATACCGTTTAATACAGCGCCATCTGTTCAAGAATAAAGTTAAACGTAAATATATACTATTTAAATACTAATAAAGTGGGGGTATATATGCTTTCATGATAAACGTGACTCAATATAACATTGCGACTACAGTAAAAAAGCTTTTAATGTTCTAAAAACACAGATTTATGAGCAGTATTGGATTTGAAGATGTTAGAAACACACGTCATTGTTGTCATGTGGTGAATTTGGCCAATTGTGAAACAGCTGTGTCGTCATCAGCGCTCCTGCAGTTGCTCTGAAAAAGCTGCGCCAGCTGAGTCAGCCGGCTGCTCTCGAAACGATATCGCGGTACTTTGATGCCACACGTGACAGTGACGTAGCGTCGGCGCCGGTTCAAGTCGGACAAAATTTCTAACCGGCATGCACTGCTTCAAGTCAGCTGCCGATCGGTTTGCGTGGCGCCGCATGAAGTCGAACGCACCTTATGAGAACAAGACACATGAACAAAAGGACCACATGACAATGACAAGAGAATACAAGATAAAAGACAAGAAAACCTGAACAAGAAACAAAACCCAAAAGCCAGCGTGACAGAACTACAATACTGAGGTGCAGATATCTGCCACTATTTGCACTAAGTATTATAAATAGCATCTAACTACTGTTTACAATTAGAAAATATGCAGCCAGGGAATCAGGTAGGGATGTGCCGAACGAGGCTTTTGAAGCAGTTTATAACAAACTGCGTTGATGCTTCGAAGCTTTTGACACAGTGCTCTACCCCGCCATCTGGTGGTCAATAAAATTTTTTACACCAACTGGATCATTTAATGTTTTGTTCATTGGGATGTCATTGTAAGGTTTAATTGTCTATTTAATAAGCATATGTGTCATAGCAAGGCGGCATGTGTGTGTGCAGCGATAGAGTTTCCCAAATTTATTGTATTTTGCACAATACAATGACAATAAAGACTTTATTTTCTTCATTTTTACTTGCATCAAACTTGTGTCTTTTCACATAAATAGAATGTTTAATACGCCAATAAATTAGACCTACGTCATTTTTGATTGCAACGTTTTTGTGTCTTCCTTACAAAAGAACACAAACATGCACATTGTTAATTTTGTTTAATATATTTTGCAATAATATATTTTTCTCTCCAGTGTGAGCTGTTGACAACAGAGGACGGCGTTTACAAGCAGCAAAAATGTTTGTGGTTAAGGAAGTACTTTTATCCTTTTTGGGAACAGTGGTTGAGCCCGCAAGGTGTTTTCATTTTCATTCAGTCAACAGACATTCACATGTCATTGTTTTTAATAGTAGTACTATAATTAACAACGATACACCACGTAAAAACACTACATACATATAGGCTTGCTGACTGTTATATAACTATAACATTGCACTAAATGGATCGCGGGTATGGGACAGCGCAATCGACGCACTTTGTATTTGAGCCTAGCGTGACGTGTCAGTGACGTAACGAAGCTTCGTTTTCACAGGTCACGTGACAGCCTCATTTCAAGCAATGCTCCTGACACTGTTTTGAAGCACTAGTGTGTCAAAAACTCAAAACGTGTGTCGACACTATAGGTGTCGATCTACCCATCCCTAGGGTGCATGGCAGCCGCAAAGGAGGAGCTCGCAAGCACCCTTCTGAAAGCTAAAATGGTGAATGGGACACCCTACAGTCTCGTAGACTTAACAGGCGTGCTCACATGGCAGCCATTGTAAATGCACATGACGTGTGCCATTTGGGATTGGGCCATAGTCTGGTGTTGTCCTTTAATGGATGTGCCAGTGGCTTGTGTCTTT
>NW_015540879.1:245754-260246 GCF_001515605.1 Sinocyclocheilus anshuiensis | reverse complement strand
TATCGATTAGGATCGATACGCCCATCCCTGTTTCGAAGCACTAGTGTGTCAAAAACTCGAAACGTGTGTCGACACTAGGTGTCGATCTACCCATCCCTAGAATCAGGGGGTAGGCTAAGGAAGTAAATATATGAAAGAACTCGCATATAGAAACTGTCTTAATTGCTTTCTTATAGGGTATATGTCAAACGTCACCTGACCAAATCCGGAAAACGGGCAAGTTCAAGCTCAAACCGGTGTGCACCGTTTTGCTACGGTTTCCGGTTTGAACGACATGTTTCCTGCAACGGGGTTTGAGATGCTTTTCTATTGTTTGGTGGGTGTGTCACACATGTCAGCCCAATCAGCAGCAACATGTATATAAACCACGCGGTATTAAAGAGACAGCTCCCACAATGTAATTAACATCAAAATAAATCCACAAGAGCAAGTATATTAAGAACACAAAGAATGGCCTTCTCAGCTGCCATAGCTGCAACTCTTGCGTCATCAGAACAGTGTTCAACGCATCACCGTTTCCGTTTAAAACACGTTTTGCACCGTTTTGTCGGGGCTGAACGCAGCCCTGGTCTCATCACTTCCGCTTGTCAGAGAATGTGTTAACAGCCGTATTAAATAATAGCCATATCTATGGACTTTTAAGATAATCAGTTAAACTAGCTAGCTGTTTTTATTGATGACGTTTTATTCAATTTTTATATCTAAATGTTAGTGAAAATAATAAAAAAAACTTTTAGATATCAGTCCGTATATGTGATGGACATTGGTTATGATCATCATTGGTATCTACTTTGAAGGCATCTTGAGTAAAACTGCTTAATATTTAACGAAGGATATGCTAAGAGCTTGAACCGGAAGCGACGAGACCCGGTTAACAGAATACGGAAGTCTGTTGCGCATAACCCCTATTGTAAGAATGAAAAATAGTCTTGATATATATTAGAATTTCCTTTTCAAGAACCAAAAACAAAGTCTGGGTTTATTAAAAAAGTCTGTTATCAAAACTTTCCAAAATTTCCTTGCATGTGAGCAGTGCCAAAATAAATGATACAACGTTTTAGTCAATGTATTACAAAAAGAACAGTTAAAACCAATATCCTTTTTAAACTTTACTATATATATATACATATATATATATATTGCGGGGGCCAGAAGGAAGCATGGTCCCTCACAACCCAGCACAGTCACCTTCAGCACCATGGAGCGCACCATCAGAGTAGGACACAAGGTCAGGTTACCCAGTGATGTTCAGGACCAGGGATAGATCCAACACAGGTGTGCACCGTTTGCCCTCTGACAGGGAGCCTCAGCTGCAGGCTGTTGGGACCAGTTAACAAATGTGCTTTACAAACACAGTTACAGTCAATAAGCTGGTAATGCTGTTTGTGGAGTTGCTGCTTTCATCTCTGGCTGTGGCTGTATGTCAGTTGTAGTTTTGTTTCTTGTTCTTTCCTTCAGTGGTTCTGCTTGTTAACAGCAGCTGTTCATCAGAGTCTGAAGTCACTCATTTGTTTCTTTCTCTCTGTCAAGTGGACTATACGAGTAAACTCATGTAGGAAATAGTGAATGAAGGTGTAGGGTGTGATTTCAGACACAGTCGACTCTGAACGCAGTTAATTCACAGTATACTGCAGAAGGCTACTTTCTCAAAAAACAACAAATATTAACCAGAATGCATTGTTTTCTATGAGATTTGACTGTTTTAATGAAAAAAGAGTTTTTACAGTATAGTTCGCCTATAGGCACACGCCGGCCCTGGCAGTGGCATACTGTTAACAAACATCCAGACGCCATCCATGCTGATGAGAGTGGCGTTTAGATGAATATGTAAATGTGCTGCGTGCTTTACTCTCAAAAACAAAATAAACACACAACAGAGATGACAGCGGTGAGAAACCAGCAGTTAAGAAACCATCTGATGATCCTGATATGGACATGTTTGCTCCAGCTCTGCAATCCACCGTCAAGTCAACAGATGAGGTCATTCAAATTACACTGTAGTACATGTTAGACTATAAAATATATAGATCTGGCTATGTGAGACTGTAGTTTGAATTATCTTTTTTACTTTCTTTCTTTCATCTAAAATTTTTTTGCATGACATTTACATTACAGTACAGAATAGCTCTTTTGACATTAAACTGAACATTATATAAGCATTTGTTTCATGTGTCATAGAACAGAAGAGATTCTCTCAGGAGTGTGTGTAAACATCACATTGTTTTGATTTTTATGGCAAAAATGTCCCAAGACCTTCACATAAAAATCAGTCTACAGGCTTTCATTGACAACCTAGGAAGAAGGTGAATGTTGAAAATATATACATATGTCCCCTTGCTGTTCAATTGTTCAGTGACTTAATGATAAACTGCAGGCTATTTAACTCTTTGTTGTTCTGCTACTGAATATCACATTATCAGTTTTATATGCCAATATACAAAGGTTCCAAAAGGGAGTTTTCATAGAGATGAACTATTAGAAGAACCATTTGTTTTTGGTGTTCCAAATAACTCTTCGGTGAAAAACTCTTAATGCATTTGCAGACAATGTAATTAACATGTAACTGTCATATAACTGTATATTCACTGTTTTAGAGAAGAGTGCCATTGAATGTGTAGCTAATATTAAGTGGATTTTCATGAAAAAAAAAAAATCAGAACTGAACAAACACCGGATTAAAAAAAAAAACTCCCAATAAATGTCCAAACAGCGATGCTATTAGAGCATTTATTGTATTATATCTTGCATCATTTACATCTATTTTTGCATTTGATGTTGATTTGAGGAGTTGTTACTTATTATTGCCATCATACCAACTGAGAATTTATTGCAATGATTTTAAATTCAGTTGAGGTATCCGACATATTATGACATAACATTGATGTTTTATATTAAGTCTTTAGAGAGAGACACGTTTTAAGTGCGCGCACTCTCTCCGGGCGAGAGCAGCATGTATCTGAGCGCGAGAGCGGAGAGATTCGCATTGTATTAATGTGCTTTCGCACTACAATTATGCGCTCTCGACATTTGTCATTAAAATAACGCCATAATCACATGCTCTGTCACATCTCAAACTTGAAGGCTATTGGCTCGAGGTCTAGTCATTCTTTGACAGGATGAAACAGTCCACAGAGCTACCCGGTTCACTGATCTGCGCATGCAGGGAGGAATATCAGTGAACGAGAAATATGAGTCAATGGATTACGTGAACGAGAATGATTCATTCACCTAAAAGATTCGTTCAAAAAGAATGATTCGTTCACGAACGAAACATCACTACTTTCAGCGCTGAGGAGTGTTGATGAAGCCTCGTAAGGGAGGCTAGCCTCCTTCTGATATCAACCAAGCATCATAGATGTAATGGAGCCGATGAGACGAGAGGTATGCGGATCCATATGCAAGCTTTTATTTAAAAGACGTGGTCAACAAACACAGGCAGGGTCGAAGCACCAGCGAACAGATATGGTACGGGCAAAACGTAAGAGCAGTCCAGTAAACGGGCGTGGGTCGATCGACGGTGAACAATATCCAACAGGGCAAGGCAAAGAGAGATAATCCAGGTACACAGCAATAATCCAGTCAGGGGCAAACAGAGTCCAAACGGCAAGACGAAAGGGGTAATCCGAAATACACACTAAAAGCAACCAAAAAGCCATTTTAAAGTGGTTAAGCAAATAATAATAATAATAATAATAGGCAGGGATCCCAGACCAATACAATTAGTGTGCCTCCTCTATTTTAAAACCCACGAGCCACCACTGCAGGGAAGTTAAGCTGAGCGACTCAAATGTTAAGTACGTCAGGGTCTTGCTAGCTGGAGAAGTTGGAGCAGGAAAGTCCAGCTTCATCAACTCAATCAATAGTGTTTTTCAAGGAAGGATCACAACAGAAGCCCTTGCTAACTCTGTGTCTGGCAGAAGTTTTACAAAAACAGTAAGTATATGAACCCACATGTTTTAATTTAAAATAAAATGGCTTACTAAATTATGCAGGCTACACACTCTACAAAGAAACATATGAAAATGCTACTGAGGCAACACAATTGAATGATATTGCTGTCACAGTTTACTTAAAAAATAAGTTAATTTTGGATAACTTGTGTTTCAAATATAATATTGCCAGCTATTTTAACTCTCTTTGCTCCAGCGACACTAGCTCCGAACAAAGACACGATAACACCATTATAACAGCTGTGTTGAATGAGGCGCTGAACAAATGCCCAGACCGACCGCGGACAAGCCATGTGATGCAAACACTGATTCAGATATAATATTGCCAGCTATTTTATGTTTTATCTGTATCTGTGATGCAAACACTGAAAAGTCTTTGCTGTTGAACTGTTAAATCAGCACTCTTGAAATGCTGCTCAAGCAACCAGATTTGTTTTATCGTGACATTTAATACATTAACTTTGTAGGATCATTACCCAGGATACATTACATGTGTTGCATTTCTTAAAATGAGTGAATTACTGAAGTGTGCATCTGGATTTATGCCACCAATCCCTAGCTATGACTACTATATCTTCTGCATCAACAAGCAGAAGAAGCCATCTACATGAAACAATCCAAATGCCGTGTTTTATGTGCTGGTTGCTTTTGTATGTGTCCATATCAAATACATTTGAAATGGTTTATTTTGTTGTTATACTTCTGCATTTATCTACAGTACAGAACTTATTACATAAGAGATGGACAATCAGTTCTGCCTTTTGTCTTCAATGACATCATGGGCTTAGAATCCGGAGATTCACAGGGAGCTCATCCAGAAGACATCGCCAAATCCCTCGAGGGCCTCCTTAAGGAAGGACACAATGTGAGGAGGAAACTTTTGTCTGTTTTAAAGTGGCGTTGTGAAATTATTTACATGTTATTCAAACAATGCACTGACACTGCAGAATTATAAAACAGTGCCTTTCCTCTTTTATCCTTGATTTGAAGAGGCCAGATATATGACCTCTTTCCTCTCATCTCTTTGTTTTTCTCTTTTACTTTTCCATTCAGTTCAATCCAGCCGTTCCTGCTAACAAAGAGGACTACAGAAGTAATACAAGCCCTGAGGATCAGACATACTGCCTGGTCTACGTCATAGCAGCTGACAAGGTATCAATGATGAATAAAGATGTCTTTGAAAAGATTAAAGATATTAGACAGAAGGCCAGCACACTGGGTGAGTAAAACAGCAACACATTAAAATAGTCTTTTAAAATCTCCACATGATAAATACTAGACTCGCTATTTTCTGTGGATTTGCAAGACTTCTGACGATTAGCCGCTATAGGCACATAATAAAAGAAGCAAGTGTAGTAAATGTTAGCCTAAATAAAGCAGCATAACGAGCTGTTTTTGTACAGCTAAAATACCTGGAAGCGTATGACACCGGAAGTCTCACACACTCAAGTGTCACGCGCTCAAAAATCTATCTGAAATGGTAGGTGTAAATGTTAAACGAATGACAGTGGGGCCATTCCACCGAATCTGTCCCCAGGACAATTATGTGTACAGATATACATGAAAATTACCTATAAAATACATAATCTAACTGCAAATTTAAGACATATTTTAAAAAAATTATAAAAACTACCTAAAGATAGCGTTCGTTACATGTCCCCAGTCTCTAATTCTACAATTTAACATGAAATATGTTTAAAATTCTTCAGAAATCTTTTTTATTTTGCATTTTTGTGTACCTCCATATCCCATCTGTGATTTAAATACATCTATTTCCAAATAAATTGCTATTATTTTAGATAAAATACACATTGTAGTCGTGTGCCCAGGTTTTCACTCAGTCCTGTTACCCTAACACATTCTCCCCTCTGAAAAACTGAGGAAATTCCACAATACACATTTTCAACATGATATTGCAACATCTGGATCTTCTGAAGGCAATGAAATGACCTAAAGTAAGTGGTCTCATTTTCTTTTCTGTATATTTGATGATTTGACGTCAATCGTAACATACTGTCGTGTTACCTGAATTATTTATTAGATGTTATTTATTTTAAAAATACAAGTCTTTGGTAAATCACTAGAATTTGCTGAGTATTCTCATAATATTAGCATATACTCCATGTGGCTATATTATATGTATTTGCTCATTTTATCCCAAAATCTCAATCCTGTTATTTTCAGTCCTGTTACTCATATAAAGAGTAACGGGACTGAGTAACAGTAACAGGAGTGAGTATATAATGCAGAATGTGATCAGCTATAGCCTACTAGTGTTTTTTTTTACATTGCAGTATAAAAAGTTATATACTCGTGAAATGCTCGTGTATGCTTTTATTTTATTGCAATTGCATCAATAAACAAAATCTCCAGTCTTTCACATGCATTTTAAACATTGTGTTTAATTGTAAATGTGAATTGGGGACGGCACGACAGCGTTTCGCTTAGAGCGGCAGTTGAGCTTATGCCAGCCCTGGTCACTGCAAATATATTTCCAACTTCTTTTTACTTGCAAGCAAAGAACGAAAAAGAACTTCACTGTATATACTCATATATAGGGGAACTGAACCACGGGGACTGACTACCGCAAACCTTAGTAAATCACCTTGCATGATTCACTCAAGGTAGTTTATAGTATGCAACAGTATTTACAGTTGTCTTCCCCAAGTAATTTCAAATTTATCTTAAAACTTACCTGTATTTTTTCTGAGCCACAACAAATGGAATGACTAAATTAACAACTGTTTCCATACAGGTTTCCCAAACAGGTCCACCCAGCTCCATTGGTCAAACAAACAGATAGCCATGCCACAGCTCATGCCATTGGCTGAGCCAGTGTTGGCAGTTCAGGAATACGAAGTTGATGATTTAGTCAACTTTAGTCAAGTTTCATGCAGATTCAAGATGGCGCCTTTGCTTGCAGCTTGGCGTCTTCATGTCCCACGGGACTTAGTTGTTTTAGTCCTTATTTTATATTTTTTAAGTTCACCCATAATAGTCTACGATCACCTGACACTCCTCAACCTCCAAAAGTTTAACCAAAGACCGGACTGTGACTGCTCTACAGAGCCCTTGGGTTTACTTTTCTCCACTTGTGTTCTGTCGGATACACCAGCCTACTTGCGTCGGTGGCATGGAGATACTACGAAAAGGAAACGTCGTAGGAAACGCGGTAGGCGAGGTGGCACTGCCATTAAACGCAAACTCCTCTGGAAAGCTGTTCGCGTACGACAACCTTGCTTACGCCAACTAACAGGAGGACACAGCCATGCCGACTCTGTCCGCCTTGCCGAAGTGTGGTGCTATCCGACCACGTATACAACTCTACGCGACCCATCCGTGTATATCCCATCCAAATCACATGTCAGAGGTGTACATTTCTACAACCTGCGCTCTCTATGCCAGGAAGCAGTTCGGATAAATGAGGTACCGTCTATTTATTTGGCGCTGATCAATGCCAGATCCTTGGTAAACAAGACCTTGAACTGGATATACTATGCGTGACTGAGACCTGGCTAAATGAGTGTAATATCAGTCTCCTCTCAGAACTAATGCTGAATTATTGCAGTTATATCAATACCCTCCGACTTACTGGGCGAGGGGGAGGACTGCTGACCATATTCAATAAGAAGTTTAACATTTGTGCTTTGCCATTGGATGTTTATAATAGCTTTGAACTGCAATTGTTTCTTATGAACGCTGCAAATCCAGTGGCAGTGGCCCTAATATACCGCCCGCCGAATTTTAACAAAAACTTTATGGATGAATTTGCGGACTTTTTGGGGACAATTGTTCCAAAATATGACAGGCTATTGTTATTGATGTGTGTTGTGACTCAATCCCGCTATCTAAGGACTTCCTAAGTCTCGTGCATTCTTTTGATTTGAAACAAGTAGTCACTGCTCCCACACATGTTAATAGCCATATTTTAGATTTGGTTTTATGTTATGGATTATCTGTGAATGATACTGTGGTATGACACTAATTTTTCAGATCACAAACCTGTTCTTTTTAATGTTTCTGTCCCTATTGAAACTTATATTGCATTGCCAACATCACGCACATTTCATAGGATAGATTCTATGGCCCATGCCAAATTTATTACAGCTTTTGAGGATGCGAGCATGTCAGCATCACTTGATTCACCTTTACATTTGTTAAACTCTGAAGAACATTTAACAATATTTAGTAATATTTGTTAAAATGTTATGGACTGGGTTGCTCCTCTGATATCTAGACCCATAAAACCAAACCCTCATCCATGGATTAATAATAGTAACATTCGCGCTCTTCGTCAGATCTGTAGGAAGGCCGAAAGAAAATGGAAAAAGGACAAACTTCAGATTTCTTACGAACTCTTAAAAGAGTCATTGGCTAATTATCAGAAAGCTGTAAGAGTAGCTAGGCATAGATATTCTTTGAATGTTATTGCCAAAAGCCAGCATAAACCTGCTGTTCTTTTTGCTACTATCAACGATGTTCTTAACCCCCCTAATCAGACCTTTACAGAGATATCCTCAGACCTGTGTGAAAAACTCCTTTGTAACTTTGTTACTAAAATAGCTAACTTATCAAGGACTACTTCACCTTTGGTTTGCACACATATTTGTTGAGCTACCTGGAGTGAGTTTGAGCTTATTACCCTTTCCTCACTCTACGAAACCATAGATCACTTAAAGCCTTCTGCTTCCCCGCATGACACGATCCCTCCACATTTTTTAAAACAGATTGTAAAGACGCTTGGACCTAGTTTGCTGTCTCTTATAAATAAATGTCTTAGCACTGGAACTGTACCAGATCAGTTAAAACATGCAACAGTCAGACCTCAACTAAAAAAAGGGAATTTAGATCCAGCTTTATTGTCTTAATTTTAGACCTATTTCAAATCTGCCTTTTATGGCAAAAATTTTAGAAAAAGTGGTCTCTATACAATTACATCACTTTATGTGTAGTAATTCTATTCTCAATACATTTCAGTCAGGCTTTAGAATCCAGCACAGCACCGAAACAGCTCTTCTTAAAGTATTAAATGACATCTATCTATCAGTCGACTCTGGCGATTCTGTGGTTCTCATACTTCTCGATCTATCAGCAGCGTTTGATACTATTAATCACTCTATTCTTATTTCCCATTTAGAACACTGCATCAGTCTGCAGGGAAATGTTCTAAAATGGTTTATATCTTATTTGACTAACCGTTCTTTCTCAGTTAACATTGATAATTTCACTTCTTCCACGGTGCATCTTGCTTGCGGAGTTCCGCAGGGATCCATTTTAACTCCCATCTTATTCTCTCTATATACACTCTAAAAAATGCTGTAATATTGGTTGGGTTAGTCCATATTTGACCCAAAGTTGGGTTGAAACAACCCAGCATTTTTTAGAGTGTATGATACCTTTATGCGATATTCTTGCGAAACATGGGATATCGTTTCGTTGCTACGCTGATGACACACAAATATACATGCCAATTAAAAAACGAAATGCAAAGGCTTTAGAAACCCTGACATCCTGTCTTCAAGATCTCACGAAGTGGATGTCCTCAACTTTTCTGCATCTTAATGAATCTAAGACGGAAATCATTCCATTCCATTTGGGTCAGCATCTGCTATGGCAGTCCTTAAAACTGAACTAAAAAAGTTTGAATCAAATATGAGATTGTGTGTCAAAAATCTGGGCATCCAAATTGACAATGATCTTAAAATGTTGAATAATGTTAACAAAAATCCAAAAAGCTATTTAGACATTGTTTAAGCAAATTTGCCAATTAAAAAACGAAATGCAAAGGCTTTAGAAACCCTGACATCCTGTCTTCAAGATCTCACGAAGTGGATGTCCTCAACTTTTCTGCATCTTAATGAATCTAAGACGGAAATCATTCCATTCCATTTGGGTCAGCATCTGCTATGGCAGTCCTTAAAACTGAACTAAAAAAGTTTGAATCAAATATGAGATTGTGTGTCAAAAATCTGGGCATCCAAATTGACAATGAGCTTAAAATGGATAAACAAATTAGTTCTGTGGTTCGGTCTTGCTTCTTTTATCAACGTCAAATCGCAAAAGTTAAGCCGTTTTTACATTTTACAGATACTCAGAAAATCATTAAAGGGGTCATATGATGCGATTTCAAGTTTTCCTTAATAGTATCGATCTTGGAAGTAAAGTAGTTCATAAAGTCATTACTGCTGTGCTGTTGGGAAATGTCAACACCTGTTGATGCTTTATTTTTCATTAATTTAGCCACTGTATTGAATAAATACTTGGGGTTATGTTTATTTTTTTCTAAAAGAGATGAAAAGTAATCAGATCTAGCAGTTTTTAATGTTTTTCTTTAGGATAGGTTACTTTCCCGCCAAGCAATACGAAATACCTCTAGTTTGGTTTTCCTCCAGCTGCGCTCCATTTTCCGGGCTATTGGGATAAATCAGGAAGATTACTTACAAAGCAGTCTTTTGTGGTAGAAGTGATGGTTCTACCATACTTGTAACAATGATAAAATTTACACTTTTAGCTATATGAAGTTTGCACAAGACTAGATAATGATCTGAGATATCATCGCTCTGCTGCAGAATTTCAACACCATCAACATCAATTCCATGTGACAGTATTAAATCTAGAGTATGATTTTGACAATGAGTAGGTCCTGACACGTGTTGTCTAACTCCAATAGAGTTCAGAATGTCTATGAATGCTGATCCCAATGCATCTTTTTCATTATCAACATGGATATTAAAATCACCAACAATTAAAACTTTATCTGCAGCCAGCACTAACTCGGATATAAAATCAGCAAATTCTTTAATAAAGTCTGTATCGTGCCCTGGTGGCCTGTATACAGTAGCCAGTACAAACATGACAGGGGATTTATCAGTAACACTTTGCTGAAACATATGTGGACCACATTTGGTTTACACCCTGATTAGCCTTTGTCGATTGTGCCACATTTGGCAAAAGGTGGACCACTTGGCACTATTTGGGCCATATTCACTATTTACCACATGGGCCACCTTAGGGTCACATTCAGAGTACACATTGCCGTGAACGCCACATCTTTGCCTACAGAGGACCACATGTGATTTGAAAAAAAATTGGGCCATTTTTGCTATTTTACATGTGGGCCACTTCAGACTTACATCCATTTTGTATGGGCCATAAGAAGGCCACCAGTGCCGTATCATTGCCTTAAGTGGCCCCCATCTGCATGCTATCGCTTCCTACTGGCAGAGAATCAATGTGCATTTTCAATAATCCCATCTGCAGTTTTTGTTCAGACCAATGCAAAAATCCACCCACATAACCCCGTTTTAAATTAATATAATAATTTATACTTCCGACTCATCTTTCTTAAAAAATGGTTTAAAGGCTCAATTGTGAGGTTTATCATTTTATAATTTATTTTGTTTTTGTGAAAACTGTAAATCAATTGCTATTTCGTGGTCTACAGCATGAAAGAAAGCCATTATAACATGTACATGAAAAATGTAGAAACATTGGACACAGCTGTGGGGCACCATTGTGCAGCAGCAAGCATCACAACAAAAAAGGAACCTCAAGGCTGATCCAGGTAAATGGGTTAGGGTTAGGGTGTATAGGACCCATTCCTATATTTTGCCTGGGGCCCCCAAATCACTAAATCCGCCCCTGACAAGAGCTACTTAAAAAGTAGCATCGTCCCAGAGCCCAAGGCTCTCAAGTCTGACCAGAGTCCGTCGTCGTGGGAGTTATGCTGGATGCGAGGGGATGGAAAGAAGATCCGCCACACTCCCGCCTCGGAGAGTGAGTTTCTGAAAACTGAAAATGATTGAGTTTGGAGCTGTTGGTTCCCTGCCCTCTCTACTCCCACCTAGTGTTGTCACAATACCAACATTTTGACTTCGATACGATACCTGACTAAAATATCTCGATACTATTACTGAACCGATACCCAGAGGTGTAAGGAGTACCTGAAAACCATACTTGAGTAAAAGTACAGACACCTTACAGCAAAAAATGACTTCATTACAAGTCACCAATTACAAAACGACTTAAGTCTGTCTGATTTTAATGGCACTTAATATTTCACTCATACTGAAATCGCTTATAAAATTATTCACATATTTTACCGTTAAGCATTTCTTTCAAAAATGTAAAAATATAATTGAGGCATCCTGCTCTTTTTGTGAATCTTTGCCCTACAACTAAGTCTGTTCATCCTTTTAGTCAATCCTTTTGGAGTAATATTAATGCTCCAATTATTCAAAATGTATTATTTGATTTTTCTTTCTTATATTCGTTTTTGTGTTTTACAGTGACAATGTTTTTGTATAGATTTACTTTTGTTTATTGGAAAATTTTACATTCATAAATGCACAAATACACAAAAAGTAAATCTCACTTTAACAAAAGACTTGAATCTGTATGTAGATTAAACGAGATGGAAACTCAGAATTCTAAGTTCTAGCAATTCTGCATTTATTTTGTTTCTGCTACAGAATAAAAAACGGTAATTGCAATTTTTTCTCTCACAATTCTGACTCAAAATTCTATCTTCTCAGAATTGCAAGTTCAGCTACATTGATCATTTGCAAGTTACCATCTCACAGTTCCGACTTTTTCCTCCTAACTGAAAGAGAAAAAAAAAATGTAGAATTGAGACACATAAACCTAGAATGGCAAGTAAAAAAGTGTGAACTCTGAGATAAAGTCACAATTACTTATTTTATTTCTTTTCATTCTGTGGCTTGTGTGCTAAAAGTCCAGATTTCTCAAAATTTGTAAGAGAAGTAGTTATTCGGCTGCTGCAAACTGCTATTAGTGCAGATTTTCTGGGGGTTTATGCTGTTGCGTGATCTACAGGATTCCTTCAGCGAACTGAGCTCATGGAAGAAACAGCGCTTGAATCAGGTGCAAGTCCAGTCTTGGTGAATCTGCCCTAAAGTCTGACTCAGTGTAGACTGATCAACACAGTACAGGGGGTTGCCAGCCACTTGCTAAACTCAAAATATTGTAAATCATTAGCGAGCACATTAGGAAACCAACACTTTGAGTTCAGCAGATACAAAACCAGAGAAAGACGCACAGCTTCAAAATGAGCGAGCCTATTTACAGACTTACAAACCGTGTTTGTGTGTCCCGAGCAACATCAGAGCCCAGACCACACACACAGATTCTGGAAGACCAGTGACGTTCAGACAGCTCAGCATCAAACTATTATTTCTAGTGTGTTTGCCACCATACATAAAAAGGGCTAGAAGTACAACACTGAGCGGAGTAAAATATCACGTATACTTGGATTCAGTTGGGATCAGATACGATGATTAATAATAGTTTGGATGGATCTAACTGAAACTCTAATTAAAAATAAGTGTTTCAGTCCACTACCAATGCTATAGTGCAACGCCATCGCCAAAACTGAATATATTACAAGAGAAAAGTTCTTATTTGAATAAATATGCTTCAGATCAACTGACATTTACAATAAGCAAACAATCTAATAAATAACACATAAAACAACAGAATCAACCATTACAACCTGGGCAATGCAAATGAAGCAAATGGGGTTATTCAGAATGTGAAGGTGTGATGATGGTGATGAAGAGTGTGTGATCTGCAGTCAGCAGGACCTCCTGAGGAGCATCACCCGTGACTCGGACTCGTCTGATGGGACGGAGCGGGTCCTGGGCTGCCCTCAGAGTTCAGCTGCGCGGGACACTCGAAGTGCACACAGTGAAAGACCTGCAGGAATCATGGGAAGGAGGTCAGAGGCCGCAGACGCTTGGATTGTGCCGAGTTACTCCACACGCCGCTCTCACCTCATTGGCAGTGTTGTGAGTTCCCACGATCCGAACGAACGCCGCCGCATGCTTGTCAAAGCTGAGCACCTGCCAGGATCTGATGGGTCAGAGAGAGCGTCACGTTAAAGAGAAACCCATGCACTCTTTAAAAATTACATTTTTACTGAAATCTAAATTTAACGGAAAATCACATTTAATAATCAACACTAATTGTCAGTGTGAGTGTGTGTTGTGGTGCAGAGACGCTGCTCACCGGCAGGCCACTTTGGTCCGGTCCAGCACTTTGGTCCACTGCTGCTGGTTGGTGGACACCTCGATGTAGTAACTGTACGAGCGCTCATCACAGTCCCACAGCAACAGCCTGAAAGAGTCAGAAACGCATTACAGACGTCGGTGTGGCTCCTCTGCCCTTCACTGGTGCAGTTAGTGTCGCGTCGTCACGCTCTGAAAGCGCCTCAGCATTTGACTCTTCAGCAGAATCAAGAAATGTGTTCTCGTCTCTCAACTGAGTACTGGAGTACTGTGTCCATCTCAAACTTACACTAAATGGGTTTCTTAATGAAGGCATTTGCACTGCCATTGTAGCATTTTATTACATTTAACCTTTAGGCAAAAAAAAATAATAAAATGTTGAGTTCAATGTTTTTCTGTTGAGTATCATATTTGATGCATCAGGTTTTATGGCTCATACAGTCTGATATAGTGAGAATACGGAGGAAAATACGCACACACACACACACACACACGCGCTCACTCACACACACTCACG
>NW_015540879.1:237251-242633 GCF_001515605.1 Sinocyclocheilus anshuiensis | reverse complement strand
TCTGCAGTTTTTGTTCAGACCAATGCAAAAATCCACCCACATAACCCCGTTTTAAATTAATATAATAATTTATACTTCCGACTCATCTTTCTTAAAAAATGGTTTAAAGGCTCAATTGTGAGGTTTATCATTTTATAATTTATTTTGTTTTTGTGAAAACTGTAAATCAATTGCTATTTCGTGGTCTACAGCATGAAAGAAAGCCATTATAACATGTACATGAAAAATGTAGAAACATTGGACACAGCTGTGGGGCACCATTGTGCAGCAGCAAGCATCACAACAAAAAAGGAACCTCAAGGCTGATCCAGGTAAATGGGTTAGGGTTAGGGTGTATAGGACCCATTCCTATATTTTGCCTGGGGCCCCCAAATCACTAAATCCGCCCCTGACAAGAGCTACTTAAAAAGTAGCATCGTCCCAGAGCCCAAGGCTCTCAAGTCTGACCAGAGTCCGTCGTCGTGGGAGTTATGCTGGATGCGAGGGGATGGAAAGAAGATCCGCCACACTCCCGCCTCGGAGAGTGAGTTTCTGAAAACTGAAAATGATTGAGTTTGGAGCTGTTGGTTCCCTGCCCTCTCTACTCCCACCTAGTGTTGTCACAATACCAACATTTTGACTTCGATACGATACCTGACTAAAATATCTCGATACTATTACTGAACCGATACCCAGAGGTGTAAGGAGTACCTGAAAACCATACTTGAGTAAAAGTACAGACACCTTACAGCAAAAAATGACTTCATTACAAGTCACCAATTACAAAACGACTTAAGTCTGTCTGATTTTAATGGCACTTAATATTTCACTCATACTGAAATCGCTTATAAAATTATTCACATATTTTACCGTTAAGCATTTCTTTCAAAAATGTAAAAATATAATTGAGGCATCCTGCTCTTTTTGTGAATCTTTGCCCTACAACTAAGTCTGTTCATCCTTTTAGTCAATCCTTTTGGAGTAATATTAATGCTCCAATTATTCAAAATGTATTATTTGATTTTTCTTTCTTATATTCGTTTTTGTGTTTTACAGTGACAATGTTTTTGTATAGATTTACTTTTGTTTATTGGAAAATTTTACATTCATAAATGCACAAATACACAAAAAGTAAATCTCACTTTAACAAAAGACTTGAATCTGTATGTAGATTAAACGAGATGGAAACTCAGAATTCTAAGTTCTAGCAATTCTGCATTTATTTTGTTTCTGCTACAGAATAAAAAACGGTAATTGCAATTTTTTCTCTCACAATTCTGACTCAAAATTCTATCTTCTCAGAATTGCAAGTTCAGCTACATTGATCATTTGCAAGTTACCATCTCACAGTTCCGACTTTTTCCTCCTAACTGAAAGAGAAAAAAAAAATGTAGAATTGAGACACATAAACCTAGAATGGCAAGTAAAAAAGTGTGAACTCTGAGATAAAGTCACAATTACTTATTTTATTTCTTTTCATTCTGTGGCTTGTGTGCTAAAAGTCCAGATTTCTCAAAATTTGTAAGAGAAGTAGTTATTCGGCTGCTGCAAACTGCTATTAGTGCAGATTTTCTGGGGGTTTATGCTGTTGCGTGATCTACAGGATTCCTTCAGCGAACTGAGCTCATGGAAGAAACAGCGCTTGAATCAGGTGCAAGTCCAGTCTTGGTGAATCTGCCCTAAAGTCTGACTCAGTGTAGACTGATCAACACAGTACAGGGGGTTGCCAGCCACTTGCTAAACTCAAAATATTGTAAATCATTAGCGAGCACATTAGGAAACCAACACTTTGAGTTCAGCAGATACAAAACCAGAGAAAGACGCACAGCTTCAAAATGAGCGAGCCTATTTACAGACTTACAAACCGTGTTTGTGTGTCCCGAGCAACATCAGAGCCCAGACCACACACACAGATTCTGGAAGACCAGTGACGTTCAGACAGCTCAGCATCAAACTATTATTTCTAGTGTGTTTGCCACCATACATAAAAAGGGCTAGAAGTACAACACTGAGCGGAGTAAAATATCACGTATACTTGGATTCAGTTGGGATCAGATACGATGATTAATAATAGTTTGGATGGATCTAACTGAAACTCTAATTAAAAATAAGTGTTTCAGTCCACTACCAATGCTATAGTGCAACGCCATCGCCAAAACTGAATATATTACAAGAGAAAAGTTCTTATTTGAATAAATATGCTTCAGATCAACTGACATTTACAATAAGCAAACAATCTAATAAATAACACATAAAACAACAGAATCAACCATTACAACCTGGGCAATGCAAATGAAGCAAATGGGGTTATTCAGAATGTGAAGGTGTGATGATGGTGATGAAGAGTGTGTGATCTGCAGTCAGCAGGACCTCCTGAGGAGCATCACCCGTGACTCGGACTCGTCTGATGGGACGGAGCGGGTCCTGGGCTGCCCTCAGAGTTCAGCTGCGCGGGACACTCGAAGTGCACACAGTGAAAGACCTGCAGGAATCATGGGAAGGAGGTCAGAGGCCGCAGACGCTTGGATTGTGCCGAGTTACTCCACACGCCGCTCTCACCTCATTGGCAGTGTTGTGAGTTCCCACGATCCGAACGAACGCCGCCGCATGCTTGTCAAAGCTGAGCACCTGCCAGGATCTGATGGGTCAGAGAGAGCGTCACGTTAAAGAGAAACCCATGCACTCTTTAAAAATTACATTTTTACTGAAATCTAAATTTAACGGAAAATCACATTTAATAATCAACACTAATTGTCAGTGTGAGTGTGTGTTGTGGTGCAGAGACGCTGCTCACCGGTTGGTCCGGTTGGTCCGGTCCAGCACTTTGGTCCACTGCTGCTGGTTGGTGGACACCTCGATGTAGTAACGCTCATCACACTCATCACAGTCCCACAGCAACAGCCTGAAAGAGTCAGAAACGCATTACAGACGTCGGTGTGGCTCCTCTGCCCTTCACTGGTGCAGTTAGTGTCGCGTCGTCACGCTCTGAAAGCGCCTCAGCATTTGACTCTTCAGCAGAATCAAGAAATGTGTTCTCGTCTCTCAACTGAGTACTGGAGTACTGTGTCCATCTCAAACTTACACTAAATGGGTTTCTTAATGAAGGCATTTGCACTGCCATTGTAGCATTTTATTACATTTAACCTTTAGGCAAAAAAAAATAATAAAATGTTGAGTTCAATGTTTTTCTGTTGAGTATCATATTTGATGCATCACACACACACCACACACACTCACACTCACTCACAAACACGCACACTCACACACACTCAAACACACTCTCAACACACACGCACTCTCACACGCACGCACACACACGCACTCACACACTTACACACACTCACGCACTCACACTCACGCACACACACTCGCGCAGACGCTCACGCACACGCACGCGCACACACACAGACACACACTCACTCACTCTCACAGGTACCTGAGGGAGCTGATGATGTAGGGCTGTGCCAGCTGGATGACGATGTTTCCGGAGCCCAGCTGATGACAGGTGTAGCCCGAGTCCCAGTCGTAGCTGCGCGCGTCTCCGTTCAGGAGGGCGTTTCTGCTGCGACTCACTCCCTCGATCACACTCGCACACGCCGAGACGGTGGCCACGTTTTCACTGGGCACTGCAGACGCGTGCAGGACATTCACTCACACATGACAAACACAACGTCGCAGATAAAACAACTGCATGCCAACCTGACATCTTACCCACAAGCCCCTTCTCCAGAGTGAAAGGACGGCTGGTGAACATGCACTCGAAAGCCACCAGATGGAAGACTTTATTGACGGTGTTGTGTGTTCCTACAATCCTCACGTACCTGAGACATGAAGAACAGTACAAATCCATCTGCTTCCACATCTCTGACAGCATCAGCAGTGACAGCCAGCAGACACTTATTCCACCGATGCTGGATTTTCAAGTTGGAATATCAACTCTTGTTTTTATGGTCAGCAATTTTACATTAACAAGGTGGATATTAATATGCAATGACCTTGCAGCAAGATCTACTCAAGTTTATAGCTCCTCTCCTATCAAATCAGGACAAAAAGTGAGCGGTTTCCATTCTTGTCTCTGATTTATTGTAATGACTAATGCATCACAACAGAGTAAACTGCATGCGAAGTCTGTGATGTTTTATTTCACCTCTAGGTGGCGCAGTAATACTGTAGACCCTCCAGCTCTGGCCACGGATGAATTAAACGACATCAAAAAACCTTCGGCAACTATCGCGTGGCTTTTCCCTGATCATTAGGAGACCTCATGAAGTGAGCATGTGATCTCCAGAGCGCTTTACCTGCAGACCCGAGGAGAGAAGTAGAGGTTCTGCCAGGAGCGGCACAGGAACTTGGAGTGATCCACCACTCGAACCCAGTCCAGCTCATCCACAGACACCTCGATGTAGTAGGAGTATGAGCTGCAGGAGAGGAAGAACTCACAATCAGCTGTCACTCAATAACATCAACACACACGAAACACAACCAGCTCAATCACGCTTTCCAACAAAACCCCTTTAGCAACAGCTTGAAGTCCTCCACAACGGACAAATTCTGATATTAGAACAGAACTACATGTTGTTTAAGTAGCACTGTTGTTTTGAAACACCAATGAGTACGGTAACACCCTAAAATGACCGTAAGCTAAATTTTAAACAAATTTACAGGTCAGACAATAGTATAGTAATGAGTAAAGGTAATAAGCTTTGACAAAGTTTTCTAAAATGAAAAAATTAAATGAAAGCAGACGGGCTGAATGAAAATGCAGATTCACTGTCTGACAGGTGAAGCTTATGTCAGAAATATCAAACTGAGGTGGAGATGAAAAGACATTTCCTGAAATCAGTCCCCTTCAGATCTTCATCCACACTCACGCATGGAGTCAGACGAGAGGCTCACCGGCTGTCCCGGTCCCACAGGAGGATGCGGATGTGGTTGATGATGAAGGCCTGGCCGAGTTTGACCTGGAGCCCAGCGCGTCCCTCCTCCTCTATGGGGTGTCTGGAGAAGCCGTGGTCCAGATCGTAGTTCTGCGTGTCTCCGTCGAGTAACGCCGATTTCAGCTCGCCTTTGACCACCTGAGCGCCGTACTTCATCGTGGCGATGTTCTCCTCAGGAACTGCGCACACACACACACACACCATCACATCATTCTGACACCTCGGTTTGATTTTAGGGATCATCTGGCAAAAATGTGTCAACACTGAGCACAACATGATTCATCAGTATTTTTTAGAGCCCGACCGATATGGGTTTTTTGGGGGCCGATGCCGATACCGATATTAGGGAGTAAAAAAAAGACAGATACCGATATATCGGCCGATATTCTTTATGTGTAGGCTATATTATAGTACAGTATAGTCAAAAGTTTGGACACACTTCCCATTCGTGTGTCCAAACTTTTGA
>NW_015540879.1:219803-237131 GCF_001515605.1 Sinocyclocheilus anshuiensis | reverse complement strand
AGCCACCACCGCACTGCCGTCTATTGGACTGCAGAAAGATACTAACTTTTCAATCTGCTACATTACTGACTGACCGTTGAAAACCATTTGAACTTCTGTCAACACGTCATACATAGAACGAGGCATTAGTTTACTGCATCCAGTGTAGACAACATACACCGGCCGCGCGATGTGATGAGTTCTGGGCTGTGGCGCGGCCGGTATAAACACCAGCATTGACTGAATGGCCCTCCCATGGAGACTTTGTAGGCAGAGAGGGAAACCCAGAGAGCAGAGAGGAGACACAGTGCCTAATTTGAAAGTACCGAAATAGGTGAGAGGAAGGCAAATTAAATGATGACGATAATTCAGAAAAACTTGCAAACACATTATTAATGAAAAGATCTTCAAAGCATTTCAGACCTTTCTTTTCCCAGAAAGAGAATACGGAATCTGAAAAGGGAGGAAGAAAGCGATGATTATTATGTATTGGAGCCATGGTTGATGCAGAGGTAAATTTAAAATGACGTCGAAATTGAAAGAATATTTTAAGAGAAGAGCATACTATTGGATTATCCGTGTAATGTGAAGGGGACATGGGGAGAGAAGAGAACACCATAGCAGGGAGAGATGTTGAAATACAAGACTTAGCTTCTAAGTAGCACCATGGTAAAGAGGAGGCCTGTACCCAGAACACCAGCTTCTGAATATTTGCTGCCCAATAATAATACATAAAATTGGGCAGGGAAAGCCCTCCACTTAGTCGACTTTTTTGAAGCAAAATTTTGGAAACTCTAGGAGTTTTACCTGCCCATATAAAGGAGGAGATTAGTTGATCTATATTCTTGAAGAAAGATTTGGGCAGAAACAAAGGAATAGCTTGAAAGAGGTAAAGAAATTTGGGGAGAATATTCATTTTTACAGCGTTTATCCTACCTAGTGGAGATAATGGAAGAGCCGCCCATCTTAAAAAAGCTGACTTCATGTATGAAACTAACGGTGTAAAATTTGCTGCTTTTAAGGCAGAATAAGAAAGGGTAACATTAACACCAAGATACTTGAATTTAGAACTCTCCAAGTGGAAAGGTATGTCATTCTGTTTTAATTTTTGGGCAGATTGATTTATGGGTAAACATTCACTCTTCTGCAGATTTAGTTTATACCCAGAGAATTTCCCAAAATCATCTAATAGATGTATTATCCCAGGAATAGATGCAATTGGATCGGTAACGTAGAGTAATAAGTCGTCAGCGTATAGGGCTCATTTATGTTCGATTCCCTTGCGGATTATACCTTGAAATACAGGAAGTGTTCTAAGCATTATTGAAAGGGGCTCAATAGCTATGGCAAAAAGTAATGGGGATAGGGGGCATCCCTGGCGTGTACCTCGTGATAAGGTAAAATACTCAGAGTTAACACTGTTTAGTAGAAACTGAAGCTTGTGGGTCAGCATATAGTAGACGTATCCATGATATCAATCCCTCCCCAAAACCAAACTCCTCCAGAACTCTAAACAGATAACCCCACTCTATCCTATCAAATGCCTTTTCGGCGTCTAATGAAATGATCACCTCAGGGGAAACACTTTTGTTTTGAGTATAAAATATTAAAAAGAGTACGAATGTTAGAGAATGAATACCGTCCTTTAATGAATACAGTTTGTTCCTCTGAGATAATACTAGGAAGTACTGACTCTAAACGAGAGGCCAAAATCTTGGCTAAAATCTTAACATCAACATTGAGGAGGCTAATAGGTCTGTATGAGTTACATAACGTTGGGTCCTTCCCATCTTTAGGCAATAGAGTTATAGATGCTTGTCTCAGTGTTGAGGGCAACATGCCTAGATCTAAAGCTTCCTCAAATACAGACAAAAGAAGCGGGGCCAGTTTGACATGAAATTTCTTATAAAATTTGGAAGGCAACCCGTCTGGGCCAGGGGATTTCTTAGATTTCAACGAATTAATTGACTTAGTGATCTCCTCTAAGGTGATGGGTCCATCAAGTTCAGGCACTAAAAGAGGATCAACCCTATGGAAGTTAATACGCCCAAGAAATTGGTTCATTTCTTCTGAATGGCCAGAAGCTTCAGTTTTATACAGAAAAGAGAAAAAGTCTTTAAAATTTGAATTAATCTCCACAGGATCTGAGGTTAATGCTCCATCGGGTGCAATTTGAGCAATAAATCGCGAAGCTGCTCGGTTGTGAAGCTGATGGGCCAGGAGGCGACCGACCTTATCCCCATGTTCGTAGTAATTACCACGCGCGTGTAACAAAAGTCTCTCCGCCTCACCTGTGGATAACAGATTGAATTCTGCCTGCAGATTAAGCCTTTGTTTATGTAGCTCAGGAGTCGGGCTATGAGCATATTGGTCATCTAAAGCTTGAATACTGTTAGATAACTTTTTTATCCTATTCCTCCGTTCTTTATTAACATAAGCGGAGTAAGAAATGATCTGTCCTCTTAAAAAGGCTTTCAAAGTTTCCCAAAGTAAGGAGAAAGAGATTGAATCTGTCTGATTAGTAAGGAGAAAGTCATCTATTGAATTAGAAATATATTCACAGAATGCTAAATCAGATAGAAGTAAAGAATTGAACCGCCAGGGTGGTCGAGAAGTGTGAAATGAAAATAAAAGAATGTCAAGACTTAGAGGGGCATGATCTGAAATAACGATGGGCAGATATTCAGAGTTCACAACCTGAGGAATTAGAGAATTATTGATAAAAAAATAATCTATACGAGAGAAAGACTGATGGACATACGAGTAGAATGAGTATTTCCTCTCAGTGGGATTAAAGTGTCTCCATGGGTCAATATAACCATTCTGAGCCATAAACTCAGAAAAGATCTTTGACATGGCAGAGGGAGCTTTCATAACAGTGCTTGATTTATCCAAATCAGGATCAATAACACAGTTTAGATCTCCTCCAAATATCAAAAGATGTGTGTTCAGAGCTGGGATCTTTGACAACAGATCCTGAGCAAAGAGAGCATTATCAAAGTTTGGGGCATATACATTTACCAAAACTATTGGTGTTTGTGAAATTTTCCCTTTCACAATTACATATCGTCCATTCACATCAGAAATAACATTGTCAATAGAAAAGTGCACAGTCTTATTAATCAAAATGGCAACTCCTCTAGACCTGGAATCAAAGTTCGAGTGAAAAATGTGTGATGTCCAGCGAGTTTGGAGTCTGCATTGATCCTTAAGGCGCAGATGAGTTTCCTGGAGGAATACAACATCGGGTTTTTGTAATTTCAAATGTGCCAAAACTTTGGATCTTTTAATGGGACCATTCAGTCCTTTCACATTCCAACTCAAGAATCTAACTGAGCTTCTGGTATTGTCCATAAGGTTAGGTTAATATACAAGAGAGGAGGCCACAAGCAGAGAGGGAGGAAAAAAAAGGGGGAAACGAAAAACAAACAAAAAAAAAAACAAAATTATAATTATTAATTGGGGAAAAACCCACCATTCCTCCCTCCACCCCACCCCACCCTGAACATCACTCAATTTCTTCTCTCCATTCCCAAACAATGGAGGCAGAACACCAAAACTCTGGAACCTCCGATGCTCAAAAACCGTATCTATTCCCGTCTATGTCGTATGAAGTCACTCCCGAACATATGGAGTAACAAAGAACAATCATTTCAGGCAACATGAAAACATTTATCTAAACTCACTTGGTTAACAGTTATCAATTATCAGAGTACAACTGTTTATAAAATAGTGTCCTTTGCATACTTATCTCTACATAATACCTAGGAAGTTGAATACCGTTCGTTAAACCATCGCTGTGCTTGTTTGGGACAGTCGAATTGAAACTTCTCATCTCCGAGGTCTATCAGCAGGCGAGCGGGGAATTTAAGAGAATCTCACATTCTTCTCACGCAGGCTGTTTCTCACAGCTGAAAATGCCGCCCTCCTCTTAGCAACGCTGGAGTTGAAATCAGGAAAAATGAAGACCTTACGACTCTGATAGAAGAGCTGGTTCCAATTCCCACGCCGGACAGCCTTTTCTTTATCGCTGAAGTAGTGAAACCGCACGATCATCACTCTAGGCCTTTGATTCTCCCGGTCAGCCGAAGACGCGGGACCAATACGGTGCGCTCTATCCAGCAGCGGGGGAGTGGGAAAGATTTCTGACCCGAGCACGTCCTGGAAAAATTGTGACATGAACGTAACCGGATCGCTCCCTTCTGCTCGCTCGGGGATGCCGATGACCCGGAGATTGCAATGCCGAGAGCGTGACTCCAAGTCCTCCACTTTATCGGTGAGTTGCTTGTTAGCCGAAGTCAACTTTAGCACCGTCTGTTCCAGTGCTACAATGCGGTCGCTGTAATCGTTCAAGTGCTGATCAAGCTCGTCAATGTGCCGTCCTTGTGATTCGATGCTCGATTTAAAACTCTCAAAGGACGCAACAACCGGGGCAAGAGCAGAGTCGATGGCTGCTTTCACCTGTTCTGCGATGGTAGATGATAGCTCGGAGATCAGAGTGACACGGAGATTTTCCAGATCCAACGGCAGCTTGTCGCCATGACTCTCTGTCACTGTCGCTGACGATTTAAGTTTACGTTGCCTTTCAGAAGCCATAAATCCTTCCAAGCTACAATCGTCGAATAAGTAGTTTGAACAATAAACCACCAAGTGTGCTTAACATTTCAGGCAGCCTGAAAGATATAATAGAATGACAAAGTGCTCGGGAGCTAACATAAAGCGCGTCTTCTCACTCACATGCTCAGCCGGAAGTCGATATCAGGAATTTAAAGTCAGCAAAAACACAGCTGTAAGAAAATATGCTTGCACTTTAAGGCGTCCTTATTAGTGTAATTATAATATTAAGTACTGAGTAATATTAATCAACTACATGTACTTAGTACAGGATTAAGGTTAGGATTAGAGTTTGGTTAAAGGTTAGCTGCTTGTAATTATGCATAATTTACTGTTATTACCATAGTAAGCACATGTAATGTGTAACAAGGACACTAAACTAAAGTGTTGCTGAAAATATTGGGCTATATTAAAGGGTTAGTTCACCCAAACATTTAAATTAGCCCATAAGAGCGGCCGCGATCAGCTCCGGTGGCCGTGGAGCCGTAACGCGCCGCAGACGTGTGCAGTGAGGCGCAGATCAGCTCTAACGTCACTGAATCTGCTGTTAAAAATGAACCATCCATTGATCATATCATCATGCCAAACATACACGACAAATTAATTTTTCATTGTTTCTCGAAACGTCATAGCATTTCCACACCGGCGATGACATGACTGCAGCGCCAAATCATTTATGTCCCCACACGTCATGTACCCGGCGATAAGATGACTGCGGCGCCAAATCATTTATGTCCCCACGCATCATGTACGTCGTCACGCGTTGACGTCATCAAATTGTGATCGGTTCCTGAGATCGGCCAAGTTGGTGAGTACCGATCGAGTCATAAAATATGATTATCGGCCGATACCGATCTCCGGCTGATCGATCGGAGCATCCCTATATAATAGTATTATCACATTTATTATATTATTTAAAAAAAACTAAATAAATTGCAATAACCAAACCAAATCTCCAGGTGCTCCCCTGAGAACCAGACTGAAAAACTTATATATATATATATATATATATATATATATATATCAAATATATAATTCACATATATAATAAATAATTTAGCAGCAAAAGTGGTGTGATTTTGCCTCTAAAATGCTGTGGCTGCTTTAATTTGGAGAGAGAGAGAGACAGGCTTCATTGTGTCACATAAATGTTACTTTACTCTCAGCTGACTGGTCCAGTTCTGGTTTGCAATCTCTTAACCAGAATACATCTGGTTGTAAATATGTGTGCAGCGTCAGTGGTCATGGTGATAAACACCAGTAAAATCATGAACAGAAAAACAGAGTTTGCTCAAACTACACTCAATCCTTCCAGAGTAGCAGCTGAAACTGGCTTCATGTAATAGAGAGACAGAGAAGACAGAGAGTGATTTGAAATGCATGCCTGTCTTCAGTCCTCAGCATTCAGAGCTGCCCTAGCATTCAGCTGAGCTCAGTGTGAACAGATATGAACTGAAAGCCACGAACAGGGCTCTGGCTGCCTGAGTGTGTTTGCTGAAGAGCAATGACTTACCCAGCATGCCGCGGTAGTTCAGGTCCATGTCTCGGCTCTCCGAGCGCGTCTTGATGGCATCCAGAAGATCATCGGGACTAACCAGACCCGACGGACGCACCACGTTCAGCATCTCGGTCAGCTTCATGAGCGGCAGACGCACCGCTGACATCACTTCCTGTGTGTCTGTCCCATCGCCATTCTGCAGACACCAGCGGGCCAGAGCCTGGAAAATCTCCCGCTCGCTGGCCGCAAAAGAGTCCCGCCGAACGACCATCAGCAGAGCCGCCTGCGGGAGAACACACCATTATCCCGCTCACGCTTCTGTTTGCATTAGAATAGTCACAGAAACTGCAAGCACATTTTCACCATGTTTTTAGGAATAAAATGTCATATATATGCCTCCATGTTTTTTTTTTTATAAAACTAATATGCATCATCTGAATGATATTTCAGTTGTGTTGCTCGCTCTTCTAGGTGTTAAACTTTTTAATCCGCTAAAAACCACTCCTTTAAGCAGTAATCACACTCACAGTCCTGCTGCTGGTCTGTGGATCATCACTGCATTGATTGGCCTGTAGGGCATAAAATGGCTCGTTTTTTCTTTTCTATTAAACAGTGGTTTACTGAACACACTAGGGCTCTGTCTTTAAATAATGTCTGTCGTTACTGCTGCAACCCTCTGCCACGCCGTCTTTGTGCTAAAGTTTGCAGAGCTGTTGTAAGAGGAAAAAACAGGTTTGAAGTGCTTCCACTTTTGGATGCAAAGTATTTTAACAAGATGTATATTTCAGTCAGAATTACTGCACTCCGTTTGTTCGACACGCCTGTGCACCTTGTTATTGAAGTCTGTAAAGTTTAACAGAGCTGAAGCAGTTGTGTATCTGAACTAGGAATGAGCCGAGACTCATATCAGGAACGATCCAAATCTGATATAGTGCATACTATTCTGCGTTACTGTTAAGCCACACAAAAGGCATAAAGCACCATAAAGTTTTCATGCACTTTATTCCATATGATAGCTTAACGTGAGGTAGAGATGAATATAAGTCCTTACATTAAAGTTCAGTAACTTCTCTGTTTCGTCCTCCATTCAGCACTCAAACCCTGGTCGCATTTTCTTACGACAGTCAAGACGATGAAACTCTAAAATCATACAGCGTTCCCATTATTACACTTGATCTGAATGTCTATGATTTTGCACAAAAGGGACTTTTATCTTGCAGGAGTTTATTGTTGTTTCTAAATCATGTTACTTGCTACCAGGTGTCTGCTAGAACAAAACACGGGAGTAGAGAGCACTATGAATTGTTTTTAACACACACAGTAACGGAATTGTAAAACTGTTAAGAGAAAGGGCTCAATAAAATACTGCACAGATATAATACAGTACGCATCAGTATCTCTTCCGTGTTGCTTCAGTCGCCTCATTCTGCGCACCGGACACACTCCGTATGTTTTGTCCTATCTGTCATTTATTCTTGCCTCATTAAAAAAAATGTGCTATACATTTAAGGGAAATGTCTTTTAATTTTATAGTATAGTATATATTAATAAATGAATATACTGATTCTCATCAATGCAACAATACAAAGAGCGGTGTGTAAGATTTTACCAGATTTAGTGCTACACTTTTATTTGTTCCCCTCTAAATAACGTTTTTCACTAAATGTTTGGATTTATAAAATGATTGTGCACTGACTTTTCTACAATAACTTTTGCTGCTGAATGATCCACTAACCTAGTTTATAATATATTTTTGTCATAGATTATGAATATAAATATATATTTTTTCATATTTATTTTTCTTTCTTTACAGAGACACCGAAATTCTACACTGATTTAAAAGGAAAGAAACTGCACTGGTATTGGATCGGTACTGAACCCCAGGTATCGGATCAGTATCGGAGGTGAAAAGGCGGATCAGAGCGTCTCTAATCTGAACATCAGCACCTTTAAAACAGCTCAGTGGATGTAAAACACACATCAGTGATGAACACTGGTGTAATGGTGGAGTCGCTACAACGACACTAATCTTTGGGTTACAGTTCACCGTGATTAATTTAACGAATGTTTGGTTGAACTGCTGTTGCTGTCGTTTTATGAAGGTAATGAGATCATGCGCTACAGTGATTCACCACAATCCCCTTCACATCGCGCCTGAGAACACCCTTCACCAGAGTGAACACCTGTACCACAAACTAGAAGCTCTGTCCGCGTCCTTGATGGTTTGCTAATACCATGAGCGAATTAAATATTTCAACTCAAATCAATACTGTGCGTCCTATAATTTACTTGCGTGGGAAGTACCTATGTAATAAGCGGGATAATGTACATTCAGCTGCTTGTTAATCGCACATCAAACCCCTTCAGGAGTAGGGTTGGGTATCATTTGGGTTTTTTCGATACCGGTGCCAAATCGATACTTTTAAAACGGTTCCAGAGCCTAAACCGATACTTATTAAAAAAATAAATAAATAAATGAATAAAAATTCCCCAAAAAATTATGGATTGGCCATTAGCACTATAAACACATGATGTCAGTTTCATTCATACTGCACACCAGAGGGCGCCCTCGCACAGAAAATGCACATATCCAGTTACAGAAGCAGAGAACTCAGACCCTCCAGGAAATCCCTTATATGGACATATCGCTTATATAATATCGCTATTATAACTGTAATGGAGTAAACAGAACATATAAACGTTTTGAATGATAAAACGAAGACAATAAACACTCGACTGCGACAATATAGTTTATCTGTGTTATTCAAGCCATCTCTGGTATTTTCATAATAATTAAGTATATTTATAATCCATTGCTAATCGATGTATTCTTTTTAAAGTAGCCTATGGAACATATTTTCTGCCTCATTCTGTGACAAGAAGCCTCATCAGATCACAGAAGGAAGCATCTGACTGGTGTTGTGGAGTAAAACGGTTATAATGTTCTCTTTTGTTGGACAACAGGTTTAGAAATGTGAATACAAGGGAGGTTTAGCTTTAGGCATGTTAATTTAAGCATGTTTAGCTTAGTTAACGGAAGGCTACCTGCTGCCATCAGAGCAAGTGTAATTACTGCATTCACGCGCTCCTCGATGCTCTCGTTTCCCGAGTTCTGCTTTTAAGTCGGAATGTGAAAACAACATGGACACTCTCGTTACTACAAAGATGTGTTGGATCTGTATTATTAGAGCTTTCCGACTTGAGTTCACGTGCATTTTCTCAGTTGGGAAATTACTTTTCACGTGCGGTGCCAGTGATGATGATGCTTACGTCCGTTTCGGAGAACCAGAGGACAAATATTTCAATCGATCGCTCAGGCATGGCACTGAATTGAGGCACCGAAATCTGCGTTCTGATTCGGTTCTAGTACATACTGGTTACATAGGTACCGGTGCCATATTGGTACCGGGTTTCGGTACCCAA
Organism: Sinocyclocheilus anshuiensis; assembly: GCF_001515605.1. NCBI lineage: Eukaryota > Metazoa > Chordata > Actinopteri > Cypriniformes > Cyprinidae > Sinocyclocheilus > Sinocyclocheilus anshuiensis. The sequence goes on along the minus strand of NW_015540879.1, from coordinate 227,617 downwards.
CCCTACTCAGGAGGGTGCAGTACCTGATCACCCTGACTGGGTTTATTCTGCAATAACTGTCTAGATGCACATCATCCCTTCCTTACTCGTGCCAGGAGTAGAGTGCGTTACCTTCGACAGCATCATGAAGCCGTCTGACAGCAGGACGTCCGGAGCGTGTCGGTCCATGTAGGAGCAGCAGGCGGCGGCGAGGGCGCTCAGGGAGTACAGGCTGGCCACGTCGAACACCAGACACACGTTCTGTGTGCTCAGCACCGTGCGCAGGAACTCAGACGTGGAGTCCTCCAGCAGCTGCAGGCCGTAGCGGTTGGCGAGGCCCAGGAAGTCCAGCAGAACCTCCTCACGTGCGGCGCTGAGACTGGCCCGGCCCGTGTACAGATACTGCAGCAGCATCCCGAAGGCTTCGGCACGGGTGTCCTCCAAATGCACCTCGGCCTGCGGCTGCGACTCCTTCATTCCTCCGTACAGAAGAGCCCTGAGGAGAACATCACGTCAAGACAAACGCCTGCTGCTCTTCATCTAGATCACATCCACTCATCCCGCTTGAAGAGGAGAAATCGGGAGAAAACTCATAGCTGATTTTACAAAACAGCCTCTGCGGTCCACAAACTGTGTGTCAGCTCCTCACACAAAGCCAAGACTGACGACTCTCACCGTCACCAGCCAGAAACATACACAGTAACCAAACAGCTGCCACTAGCCACTGACTTTCATAGCATTTTTTTCTCCCATACTATGGATATCAATGGTTACGGTCAACTTTTTGGTTACCAACATTCTTCAAAATATATTTCCATACAGGTTTGGAACAACTTCAGAATTCAAAAATAAAATAAATAAAATAAAAATCAATCAACAAAAAACAATTTACTCACTCTTATTTTTGGGTGAACAATCCCTTCATTGCTCGTACACTTTTAAATGGCTCTTTAAGGTCACACAAGCCGGCGGTCAGGCTAGTTTGTTGGGTGTGTTTCTGACATCGGCTGTCGTCGGTGGAAGTTTGCCTGATTCGACATGTTGACTCTGCGTGGGGCCATCGGCACGAGTCAGAACTCTGATTGGATGCTCATTTAGCGAACAAGAATTAAGGCGAAAGTGATGAAAACGAGCAAGCAAATGAAGACGGTGTACCGGCGAAACATGCTACCTATCGGCTTGGTGTGTCACAGCCTTTATTCCCAATCATTGGACCCAGTTTTTGAAAATGCTTACTATTGCATTCATACAGCAAGCCTTTGGCGTTACCGTGCGTTCACACTGCCGCCGTCGAGAGCATCAAAGTGGCCAGAAGTCATTTATTTTCAATGTGAGCCGGCGTCGAGCAGCGGCGTGGCGTGTCTTGGACGTTGAGGGCGTTGAGGAGAGTTGAAATCAGGTCAACTTTATGGTAATGAGCTATGATGCAGTTCGGCGGCAACCAATCGGAACATAGAAGTCCACCGCTTGAGAGGATTCCAGAGAACGCAGTCCTGTAAACTTTGGTTCCGACCGCATTAGTTCCCAAGCAAAATAGAGCAGAGGTTGATTATTGCTGTGGCGGGTTTTCCAATAATCTACGACGTGTCCCTGTTTGCGTAAAGGGACATAAATAAAACAAAATGATACGTGGACCGAGGTGTCTGAGATTGTTGGTGTTCCTGGTGAGTTGCTGATGTGCATTAACGTTATAGGAATAATAATCTAATGATATAATAAATAATAGTAGCCTATAATAGTCCCAGTTCACTTTTAAACCTTTAAATCAATTTTCCTGATTATCCTTACATGTTTATACCTGATTATACTTACTTAAGTAACATTTTCAATGCAGGACTTTTACTTGTATCAGAGTATTTTTACAGTGTGGTATTAGTGCTTTATACATTATGAGGTAAAGGATCTTAATGCTTCGTCCACAACAATATTTAATGAGGTTAACTTATAACGTTACCCTGCTTGTGGTCAGTCTGCACAAGATCAACTCGCGTGTTTGCTTTGCGACCCCTTTAAATACAAGGTAAGCATTCGATCTACGTCAGAGCGTCACAGCGTCCATGAATCTTTCCACAGCGTTGTTGGCAGCGCGGCCAGAGCGATTTCTGACGCTCTCGACGGCGGCGGTGTGAACGCACAGTTACAAAGTTTTACTGCCAAGCTCTTTGTAATACTTATAATTTATTAAAGGGGTCCTATTATGCTTTTTCACTTTTTTAATTTTAGTCAGTGTGCAGTGTGTATGTTTGGGCATTAGTTGTAATAATGTAAATTATGTGAAAAATAATGCGTTTTTCGAACCACCAAGCATGAGAGGATGTTCTAGTACAGCCCCCAAACAAAATCAAGACTTTGTAAAAGAGCATAATAGGACCCCTTTAAGTATTTGTAAAACCCTCCGATTTAAAATAATAATAACGAATTATAATAGAGATATGAAGTTTTAGATATGAAATAATAATTTTTCACGGCACACCTGGCTGTTCGGGTATGGCAACAGCCCGGCTCCAGTCCTTCTTCATCATTTAAGGCCGTTATTCGCACAAACCATCGCCTGACAGTTGACCGTTAACCGTTAACCGTTACCTGAAGTACTGGCATCTTGCCGCCAGAATGACGCGATGCGCGGGAAAGCGCTTGTGCTCCACCAGGAAGGTGACGTCACTGTACTGCAGTCCCGCCAGCAGCGAGCCGAGCTGCTCCGCCAGCAGCTGCACGTGATCGATCTCCGACACGGAGCTCCGCGGCCGCAGGGGGTGGCTGCTGCTGCTCATCGCTGCGCCCGACGCCTCCGCCGCTCCGGAGGATTGATCAGCTGGCAGCCGCTGTTCTGATGCTGAGCACCTTCTGGAGCGACGCTGACCGAGATGGCCGTGACCCGGATGTTGCTGTGCGGCTCTGACAGCGGAAGTCGCAGCGCGCTCTGGCGGCCGGAGGCAGCACTGTAACGCTATCAAACATCCTCACGAATCCTCTAGTGATAGTTACAATCTTTAGTTGACAATCGCACAGATAAGTATGCGCATGAACATTAGTTCAGTACCAGTACCAGTGAGCAGGTACCACGTAACATCTTCTGTGCTGTCCTGCTCAGTAATGTCAGAGATACATGAAAATGTATTTAAAATAAAAATACAAAATACTGTGTGGGAAAAATGTATTTTAATACAAGTACAGTATTTTGAAAATGCACAAAATGCACGTGAACTTGGCCATCCAGTGCAGGTATTCTGCTGAAATCTATCTGGACCTACGCTGCATGCAGTGTAGTAATGTAACTGATTACTTTTGATTACTTTTCTGCATTTCTAACAAATGTTTTCAAATGTTAATCATTTAGAAACATGTAAAGCAGCAGGGTTAACCTTACAGTGGCACTCAACACTGATTTCTGTCAGACTTTCAGAATCCTTCATTTGAGTTAAGATTATAATTTATTATTAAAGCACATCCACCACAAAAACGCCTCTTTTTACTTTCAGATTGTTCTGAGGTTAAATACAGATTTAATATGATAACAAGAAACAGTTTAATAGCTATGATACTGTTTTTTAAATCAAATCTTTGCATAGCTATGACGGGAAACACGGGCATCTAACAGTTAATCTGTAAAAAAAAGGCATATATATATAAACCCGAATAAGAAATAAAACAGTTATCGTATAAACGTGTCCTAAACTCTTGAAACATTGGTGTCTCGTATTTTAGAGCAGTCAATGCAATTTGGGAAAGAAGTCAATTAAATCTGTATGTGGATGTGTGTGTGTGTGTGTGTGAGTGTGTGTGTGTGTGTGTATGTGTGCGAAAATATTCTTTGTGATCTTTAACATTCTCAGTAACTGTAACTGATTACAGTTAGATTTATTTTGTAATTAAATTACGTAACTCTGTTACATGTAACTAGTTACACCCCAACACTGGATATGTATATATAGATGTGTGCAATTGCTTATAAACTTTCATCATTGTTTTCCCTATAGGAAATAAAAAACTAAAAAAAAAAAATCAACAACTACTTTTTTTTTATTTATTTCATGTAAAGTTTATTTTGTTGTATATAAAGTTTATTCAAATTAGAAAGTTTATCTAAAATTTAAATGTTAAAATTGGAATTCATTTAAAGTTTTTTTTTTTTGATGAACAATAAAACCAAAAGCTGAAGATTTTCTGCGGTCACAGATGCACACAATCACTGCACTAGCTGCTGACAGACTGTGGTTCGCCTGATTCTTTGGTCTGATGGGTGAACACAATCACCTGATTTTGTAAATGTGACAAATTTTCCATTAAGCACCAAGTTTGCATTTGTCTAAAATTTAAAATGCTAACATTTACTAAATGAGCCTGCAATAGCAGAAATGATGCATAAAGTAATGGTCCGTGTTTAATACAAACATTAAAAGAAAATGTGTAATGAATTATAAAAAAAAATGTTTTACACGATTCTTTGATTCTCTTGTGTGGCTTTAAGAAGTGTACTCAAAAACATTTTCACACGTGTCCTGCAAAATGACACACAACCTAATCCGTTTATATGTGAAGAAATACAACCTGTGCTGTATTTAAAAATGCCCTGGCTCTTCCAAGCAGTATGATGGCAGTGGCTGGGTCGAGGTTTTGAAGCTCCATCCATCCATCAATCACACAATCATGATGTCACACCTGTTTATACTGCAGCATGAATGTTTTAACTTGTTCGTGTGGATGGTGAAATAAATGTAGCCATAAAAAATAAAAAAACATAATATGCCCATTTACAGCTAAGGTGAAAATGTTAGTAGATTTCACATCACACACTTCCGGTTCAGGCCCCAGTGTACTCACAGCAAAGTACTCAAGGCAAAACTATGTCTGAAACACCCCATCAGCGGTATACTGTCTATGAACATGCAGGAGCCGGCCATGCTGCTGTTCAGAAGAGATGTGTTGTGTGCAGTGTCCTCTCTTCTCAACAGCACAACAAACACCACTGCATTCTTCTCTTAAACACATCAGATGTGAAGAGATGTGTACTTGTAGTAGTGTTTCTCACTGCTGTCCTCCAGGAGGCGCTGTCTAGTTTCTAGTGTCTTCCAGACTACATTTGACAGAAACCGGACTGTGGTTTCAGTGGGGATTGTTTGTAAAGGCGCTGATCAGTAGCTCAAAGCTGCACAGTTTGCAACAGCAGCACTAAGCACAAGCTTTCTCTAAGCATTAGTTCCAGCTCTTCAGCGGAGCTCGGAGGCTTTCGTTTTTACTCATATTTGAGATGAGCAGTACAATGGAGATCAGTGGACATGTGCTGTGTGATTAGGGTATGGTGCTTTTATGGTGGTATATTTTTGGCGCTTGAAACTTGTGGTCACTATGAGGAAAAGCTTTACTGTATGTGAAGACTCTTCAGAGTCTCCTTTTGTGTTGTACAGAAGAAAAACAAAAACAAGTGCAAGCGAGATAAATAATGACAGAGTTTTCATGTTCAGCTTCTCCTTTAATAACTCATCTCTGAGGTCCTCTGGAATCTCAGATAGTACACTGTGTTTTTATTTCATGACAGGGCAGATCAAACTCTGTTTGAAACATGATTTTTAGTATCAGATCACATTTTAAAATCAATGCATGCAGAAATGAATGCAGAATCACTGTTATGACCACAAATTCACAAAATAGTGTTTATATAAGACATATTAAAAGACAACTGTTAAATTATATTTTAATTATTCATGATTATATATTTCTAACAAGTAGTAAGTTACAGTAACAGGCTCCTGTTAAATAAGGATGAAAAAAGAAAATGTTACTTTTCAATGCCTCTCAGATCCTTTGTTACATATCAAAACCAAAAGGAAGATCGTGCTACAAATAGAAGTTTAAATGACAGATTAAGTAGACAGTTTGAGACACAGGGACACATATACACAGGCAGGTGTTTTTCTAAATTTCTAAGCTCTTTTAAGCGTCATGGTGTTTATATTTATTGGAAATGTTTCCGTGTATATCCATGTTGGAGGTCTCAGGAGAGAGAAAAGGCCTTAATCCAGCTAATCTGTAATCTTCCCGCTGTGTGTGTTCAGATCAGCAGTCTGTGCCGCTGCCGTCTGCTCGCATAGACGCTGGGATCGTCCTGTGAAAACACAGAAGAACATAGTAGGAGAACTCAAGAAAGCAATCAAATGGTGTTATAAAGCTCTTTTAGAAACGGTGACGCTAATCTGTCGAAGCCTTTTCTGTCTGCAAAAAGCCAACACAGCATTGAAACGTGAAGGTTATTTGAAATCTTTATTAGGGTTTGATCTAGCGAGTTATGTGGTCTGAATGTAGGCCATCAGGACAGGTGAGTCAGGAGATCTGTAGACAGGTGCACAGATGCTCATCTACAGGGATTGAGCTGAGCCGCACTCAGATTAACACTGCTGAAGAGATTAACATGAGACGCTGGGCAAAAGTTCTCCGGGTCCAGTTCTCCCTGATTTCAGAACGTTTCTGTCACGTAAGATTTATGGGCTGTGAAATAAATATGTGAGAAATTCGCCTTTCATTTTAAACTTCCCCGTCTGCTTTCTTTTTCTTCTGATCGCAGAGAACCAGTTTCTACAGGTTTTCCCCTTGACTGACATCACATTTATATGAAGCTGAAATATTAAAGTCCAGTTACATATCATTTATTTTTCATTGCTCAGAGACCTTTGAAAGATCGAGATTGACAGACAAAGAAACGTTCAGTTCTACAAAGAGTCATCATGCTTTCACGACGGGTCATTGTCCATGAAACCATGTGTAAATGTAAAAAGCGCTGTACAAATAAAGATCAATGTAAACATCGATTCAGTTCAATTCAACAAAGTGTGACATTTTCAGTAAAGAAAAGTTGTAAGCATGAGAGTCTCTGGTGCTGTAAGTTAATAAAAGACACCAATGTTCAGTTCTCAGTTATATTTACGAACATTAATAGTAATAGCAAGAAATTACCGTAGAATAATAAAAATTCATTTAGTTTCCACCACACAATGTTTTCTATGAACTTTAGGCTCACGAACGTGGTTCACACAGCTGCAGCATGGCAACGCTTTCATTTCTTATAAACTGTTTCTAATGACCGAAGTTGATTGTAAAGGGTAGATCGTTACGGCAAACACATAGCAAGTGGTCATGGGGTGATGAAACCAGTTGTATGGCAAGATAATGGGAATTTTCACCATGACAAATATGCAAACCAGTTTAACAAGAAAGCCCAAAGCTGAGGAAGAGAGATGAATGTCTGTTTACTGAGATATAGTGGCTATAAACAAGTAGCTGATAATTAGCTATTTTTACACTAAACGAAACCACAGTTATGTTGATGAAGGCAGATCGGGTTAAAAAGATGGACAACATTTTTCCAACATTCATCTGTTGTGTCTGTTTTGTAGGTCACCTACTGTACTAAGTCCTCGAACTATATCATGTCATACAGGGCCGGACTGGGCCGGGAAATCTCACACTCATCCAGGCCACACAGAAGAAAAGTGCCCATAATCGCACCTTGTGGGGTACAGCAGCTTGTCACTGGAGCAGGACTCTTAAAAGGACATCTATGTCCATTTTTTTTTACCCCTAATATCATACAAATATACACTACCAGTCAAAAGTTTTTGAACAGTAAGATTATTTATGTTTTTAAAGAAGTCTCTTCTGCTCACCAAGCCTGCTTTTATTTGATCCAAAATAGAGCAATAACAGTAATATTGTGAAATATTATTATAATTTAAAACAGCTGTGTTCTGTGTGAATATCTGTTAAGCTGTAATTTATTTCTGTGATGCGCAGCTGTATTTTCAGCATCATTACTCCAGTCTTCAGTGTCACATGATCTTCAG
>NW_015540879.1:204631-219675 GCF_001515605.1 Sinocyclocheilus anshuiensis | reverse complement strand
TCAAGAAACATTTCTGATTATTATTATTATTATTATTATTATTATTATTATTATTATTTAAAACAGTTGAGTGCATCAGGATTCTTTGATGAATAGAAAGATCCAAAGATCAGCATTTATCTGAAACAAAATAAAAATCTTTTGTAACATTATACATGCACTTTTATACTAAAAGCTTGGAGTCAGTATATTTATATATATATATATATATATATATATAAAACATTGTGATTATAGAAATTATTACTTTTATTTAGCAAGGATGTCTTAAATTGATCAAAAGTGATGATAAAGACACTTATAATGTTACAAAAGACTGCTATTTCAGATAAATGCTTCTTCTGAACTTTCTATTCATCAAAGAAACCTGAAAAAAAAAATCTACTCTGTTTTCAAAGTAATAATAATAATAATAATCAGCAATGTTTCTTGAGCAGCAAATCAGAATATTAGAATGATTTCTGAAGATCATGTGACACTGAAGACAGGAGTAATGATGCTGAAAATACAGCTGCGCATCACAGAAATACATTACAGTTTAACAGATATTCACATAGAAATCAATTATTTTAAATAGTACAAATATTTCACAATATTACTGTTCTTGCTGTATTTTGGATCAAATAAACTGTTTTCAAAGTAATAATAATAATAACAATAAATGTTTTTTTGAGCAGCAAATCAGCATATTAGAATGATTTCTGAAGATCATGTGACACTGAAGACAGGAGTAATGATGCTGAAAATACAGCTGCGCATCACAGAAATACATTACAGTTTAACAGATATTCACATAGAAATCAATTATTTTAAATAGTACAAATATTTCACAATATTACTGTTATTGCTCTATTTTGGATCAAATAAAAGCAGGCTTGGTGAGCAGAAGAGACTTCTTTAAAAACATAAATAATCTTACTGTTCAAAAACTTTGTATTGAAACATTAAAACATTTTGTGCCTAAATGTCAAAATTAGTACAATATATTTGTTGAAAAATTATAATACTGAACACACTATTGAATTATTAGGCTGTGACTTGTATTATTTTTGTGCTGCTGTCTCTAGCGCCCTCCCTCCCTGTACAATAAATCCATGGGAATATCTGTCTCTGCTAAATGTTTTAATGTAACTTTACAATCGATATTGATGTCCTTTAGCACAGCTTTCTGAATGATGATAATAATGGGTTGCTACTGAAAGCCTAACAGATACTAGCAGTTTAATACTCAACTAGGTTAATAAAGACAAAACTATAGTATATTTACAGATGAAACTGACCTGCACTTGAAGCCCTGAACAGGTCAGTGATGTAGCTACATTTCACTGCTGCTTCTGGCCGCTTCCTCTCTTTCATCGAGTCCCGCGCATCGGTTCTGTTCGGAACCGTTTGACGGAAGCGTGAAACACACGTGAGCTGATTCGTGTAGCGCAGCGCTGACAGTCAACACTAACCGATTTATGATTTATTATCGATGTATTATCGAATGAAAAAATCGGAAATGATCACTTTGGTACATTGAGAAGGCATAAATATAAAATATTAATAATAATAATAATTTTAAAAAATCAGGGCAGCGGGCCAAATCAGCCGCCAGGCCACCGGGAATTCTCCCGGTGCTCCCGATGGCCAGTCCGGGCCTGATGTCATACATTTGCTAAATGTTGTATCACATGCAGTGACATAGATACTCACCCATCACTGGTCAAAGGTGTGACGTCATTGCTCTGGCCCTGTTGTTGTTTGGCATTAGACAATGACTGTGGCTGCTCACTGTGGGATGACCTTTGACCTGATGGACTGCGTCCCATAAAAGAAGGTTGAAGACGAGTAGTTGGCAGTCTACCTCTGGCAGGTTCTCCCCATGGCCGAGGTAAAGTAGACGTACATGAATGCGTCCATGTGTGAGGGAGTGATTGGCTCTCCTTACAGAACATGGCCCGAACGTCACAAAATGATTGTGTACCAGAAGCAGGAAGGCTGTTTTCTTCAGCCATCGCACATCTGTGTATACTAGAGGTGGCAGATGTTGTGGATGGAGGACTTGGCACTGCGTGGCGCACAGTGGGACAGGAGGGTGGAGGCCGTGCCCTCGAGACAGGTGGAGTTGTTGGTGGAAATGTTTTTGCTTGCATAGTGGCATTCTCGCCCTCATTGTGGTTTTCACATTCTTGATAAGGCGTGGAAACGTGCAAACCTGCATTAGTCGGGACTGTTTTGGCTGAAGACTCTGCAGGCAGATGAACAACTTTTTTAAATTTCTGGTCAAGGGTGTGTGCTGCATCTCTTTCAGAATCCAGCTCAATCACTTTTTTGTATTCCTGTTCAATGCGGGAACCCGGCAAAGCATCTTGCCTCACAGGCTGAGTCGTTGAGAAGCTCATGGAGCCTCGCTGTCTGCTTGCCCGGTTGGAGAGCACAGTCTCTCTTTGCGTTGAAGAGCGGAGTCTTTGCCCTCTGCACTGTAAATCATGAGCCCCCTCCTCAGTGGGAAACCCTAAACTGCTTTCAAATGAGTTGTCCATGAGCATCTCTGGGGGTGGAGGTGGGAGGCTGTCTATATCCAGTTGCTCAGGTCTGGGTTCAAGCGGATGGATGCTCTTTTTGATATTCCCACTGGTGGTAAGAGCTCCTCTGCTGTTCTGCAGCAGTGGGAGAGTGCATTTCTTGTTGCCCCTGACACTTATCGGTTTTTGGTCTAAAGGACTTTGTCTTGAATTGTCCTCCACCCCTTGGTTAAAAGTATTAATAAGCCTCTTGACAGCATTTCGCCCAGGTGGTTCTGGAGTAAACTTTGGAGGAGAGCTAGGAGGTATTGCCCTAAAAGGCCCTTTGCTGCCATACTGGAGGCCATAGTACCTGGCTGTGCACTGTCCTCCTGATAAACTTCTTCTAATCTTTGTCCAAACATGACCCTCATGTACACTTTCTTCTGGCAAGTTATTTTTTCTCCTCCAGTGAGGTGTTTGCTTTTTCCTTGGGTTTCCTTGTTGCTGGTTAGGATCTGATCCTTCTGCTTTGCTACACAAACACTCGGCGGATTGTGAGCGCTTTGGTCCCCTTAAATGGCGGTACTTTAATTTTACCTGAAAGGTATTGTCTGCAGTTTTGGGCCGTCTGGTTTTCCTTTTTAAGTTACCGGTCTTGACTTGGTCTTGCTTTTGAAGACTACCCTGTACTGAAGGATGGGTGGACTCTGGTTCAGAAGACCCACACATTGTTCCCCTCATCTGGTCAGTCAACCCACCCTGCTCATCTTTACCACTGACTTCATTTTCAAGATCTGCATCCTCCTCCTCATAATCATCATTGGCATCATCATCATCATCATCATCACTATCTGTATCCTCCTCATTGGCGTTAAGGAACGGCTGATCTGGAGAGCAACCGCTGGTCAAGACAGATGTTATTCCAGTGTTTGCTCCTGATCCAAAGCTCCTTCTGCTTCGACGGAGACGCTCCGAGCCGTTCTGACACTCGTTGTCTGCACCTATGCCGCTGTCCTCACTGTGAAGAGCAGAATCTTCTGGACTTGTTTTCCTGAGGGCAGCAGCTTCCACACGGGACGAGACCTGCTTCAAGCGCTCCTCGGCCGCATGCTTAGCAAGCAGCTTCTCTCCTAATATCTGAGACAGGGACCCATAGTACTCAGCTAGATCCTGTAAGGCTGAGTCACTCAGGCATTTCATAGAGTCTCCCACAGAAATAATTTTAGCTGTGGAGTGAAGAAGCATCTGCTGCAGCAGTTCGGAAGGAAGCTGGGAGAAGCTTAGTTCATTGCTGGGTGTGGTTGTTGTAGGTGGATAGTCTTTAAGTGAAGAGGGCCATGTCATGTTGTGTCCATGTTCCCTCAGCAGCTGTTCACCCTCAGAGGCCATTTCCTCCAAAGCCTGGTTAATCTCTTCATAGTGCAAGACTACTGATGCTACTGTGGTCTGTACAGAGAGATGGGTCTGAGCAGCCTGGCTCAAGAGGCCTAAAAGAGACTCATATTTTGATATGCTGGGGTTCAGGTATGCATAGGCTGCCTGGTGGGCTTTCAGTATGAACTGTGCTTTTGACTGCGCATAGGAATCTTTTCTCAGTCTATATTTTATTTGCTTCCTCCGCTTTCCTTGCTTAATATTTGTCTCCTCAGTTCCTCCTTTCTGGTTTTCTGAGAGACCCTCTTGTGCACTTTGTCCATCCTGAGTGCGGACCACATCTAGCATCTTCTCAGTAGCATCTTCTTTGACTGTCACAGTGGCGTCACAAACTACATCAACTACTAAGGATCTCTTACCTTGCACATATTTTTCATTTTCTTGTATCTCTGTTGCTGTTAGTCCTTCTGAAGCTGTGCTTATCTCTGCTTTGATTAGAAGTTGTGCCCCATCAGAAAGCAGGTCTGCATTCTTCTCGTTTTCTGGTGATTCAGACAGTAGAGCTTTTTTACTGAAGAGTTGACCTTTAGAGGGAGAGCAGCCCATGTTGATGAGAAAAAATTATTCCTTTTGTTCAGTTTTATCGACTGCAGGTTTAATAGTGTTGTGTCAGAGATCCTCAGCTTGGTTCTTGTTTATGCACCATACCAGTTGTTTCCTCAAAATCCTTAACTGTCGCAGTCTACAATTCCAGTCCTTCTCTGATTCTTTGACCGTTTTCGATGAAGATTTACCACCATCCAGTTGGTGTTTTGTATGCCACAGAGAGCCCAAGATTGAGAAACAGAAGCTTCCAGTCTTTCCCACGTGCACATATGGTCACGCTACAGGAATAAAGCGCATGCGTAAGACCATAAGCTCATCTTGCTAATAAGATACCCTGCTGGTTACCTCATCTTACTCCTGGTGAATTCTGATTGAATTATCAGTATGTGAGTGTTATAATTAAATACATTGTAAAAATGTGAACTGACTTCAGTGTTTTTTACAGTGGTTACAATTTTCAGTTTTGTTTCGGTGTTTTCAACAACAACAGTAGTACAGGTTAAATTAAGTTCACAGAGGCTCTGAGCTGGAGTATTTCTAGGTGTTTACTTCCGACTGAAATCCCCCTGGAACTCTGCCAGTAATGACTGCAATCTGCTGGTAAAGGCAAGGATTCAAACAGGCCAGAATGATCCAGCAGACACTGATAACAACATTAAAGTTCAAAGTTCAAATCAGTTTTTATTGTTTATTAAATGTAAAGAAATAGTACAGAAAGAGTTGTGTAATTTCTGTGCCATGGACCAGATACAGCAACAGTGGTGTGAGTGGGGTTCATTATTTTTGTGATTACAAGCAAGAAAGTAATTTAGCAGTATTTCAGGCAATTTGTCGTTTATGATAGTGCTTCACAGAATAAAAACAAGTAATGATCAAAACAAAACAAAAGGTAAACCTTAACACATGATGACATAACCGTACAATCATTCATAACAAAAACAAAACAACAAAACAAAACATAATCTAAATGAGATTATGGCTGCTACGATGGGTTTGAGTTTGAAGTCGGGAAAGTGTAGACTTTCTAAGGCATGTGTACAATGAATCACAATAATCAAGATGTGGTGAAATAAAAACATGTATAAGCCTTTCCAGATCTTGATTCTTGAATATTCACCCCTTTTGGGCACACTTTATTTTAAGATCCAATTCTCGCAATTAACTATCCATTAACTATGACTTTTGCCTCAATAAACTCCTAATTTGCTGCTTATTAACAGTTAGTAAGGTAGTTGTTAAGTTTAGGGATTGAGTAGGATTAGGGATGTAGAATATGGTCATGCAGAATATGTGCTTTATAAGCACTAATTAACAGCCAATATGTTAATAATAGGCATGCTAATAAGTCAAGTCAAGTCAAGTCACCTTTATTTATATAGCGCTTTTAACAATAAGCAACTAGTAAATAGTGAGAATTGGACCCTACACTAAAGTGCTTCCATATACACACATATATATATATTACCTCCAGTGCAAGTCTTGCCCTAGTGATAAATAAATATGCTAAAATGTATTTGAAATACATTTATTTCATGCTAAGTATACTACACATACATTTACATATTTATGTGCTTAATCAAAATACCCTGCAATTGTTCTTTTGGTACAGTATACTAAACTGGTATATTTAAAGTCTGCTCAATTGGAACAACTAAATTTACACTTAATGCACTTTACTTTTGTGTAAGTAGTGCTGAAGTCCAACTAAAGATATACTGAAGTATATTTGATTGTGCTAAAGTGGAACTATTGCAAGTATACTTTAGGTACACTTTAAATATCTTGCATTTAAAGACCAATATCATTCAAATATCATACAATCCTCAACAATAGAGACATTAAAACACATTTAGGCTTAATATTAAGAAATGTGCATTGTGCACAAGTAGTACTCCAAATAAAGTTGAATTATAATTTTTATATCAGTAAGTCTCGAGCGATATGTCAGTAAATATGTTAACAGATTTGAACTATATTTAGTATAAAATAAATGTATTTTAAATATATTAATTTTTTACAAGGGTGGTTTTACCATGTTTGCAATAACATCTGAACCAGTTTATACACCATTACATTTAGTACACTAATTCATAAATGCAGAGTCCCTATAAGTATATGTAGAAAAATGTACAAAGATACAGCAAAAATAATCAAAGCACCCTTTTAGAACCTTTAAACAATAAGTACAGTATTGGTACATTTACAATGTATGTGAGATGAAAAATCCAGTTTATTCTGGCCAGGAAGTATTTGTTTGTTAATTGTAAATGCAGTTGCTGGAAGAAGGCAAGACAGCCCCTTTATTTTTATTGAGTAGTGTGTCTTTGTCTCAGCTTGGCATGGCGGGACACTGTTAGGTCTTTACTGCCTCTATCTGTATTAAATAAGTCCACAGTCTTTATAGAACTGGAAACGTCTTTAGAAAGTGTGCTGATCTCTATCACCGATGTTCCTACACTTTGGCAGAAGATGCCTGAGTCTGGAGCGATTCGACCCGTCTCATTTACTACAGTGATGTTTGCATTGACCATGTCATCTTTAACCTGTCTAGCCAACCTGCCTATGATCGAGGCCCTTGAGTTCTCGGACAGCTCCCACAGGACTATGTAGCACTTTGGGACAAAATGACAAAACATTATGCCATAGTTGGAGGCCAGGATGGCTGAAGCTTGAACAATGTGCCGCTGCTCTGTCTTGTTTCTCTCAATATAAATGGGAATAAAGCAAAGCCAGACAAACAGATGAATCAACATGCTGAAGATGATGACACCAGTCTCGTTGAAATCATGGGGGACTTTTCTACCCTTGAAAGCAAGAAAGAAACAAATGAAGGCCAATAGAGCTATGTAACCATGCATCACCCCAAAACCTACAATGGAGCCCTCGTCACAGACAACGTATTTTTCCATGCCAGTTCCAGGCCACTTTAAATCTGGGTGAGGAGACCCGAAAACCAGCCAGAACAATAGGATGATACCTTGACCACCGGTAAGCAGGCCCAAATTGATAAGAGGCTTGTAGAGTTTTTTTAACGTATGCTGCTTGTCCGGATCAAAGGCCATGAAAGCCAGGAAAGTGCGGTAGGCTTTAACCAGTATGCATGAGACACAGAGGGTGAAACCGAGACCGTACACGGCCTGCTGTGCCCGACACAGATGCTCGTTTGGCCTGCTGATGAACATGATTACACTGACGAAGCTGACCGCCAACCCCAGTAACATGAAACAAGACATTGTATTGTCAGCCTTTTTGATCACTATTGTGTTTCTGTGCACATAGAAAATGATGAGTGAAGTCAACACTAAAACCAAGCCTATTGCCGTGGCTGCTAACAGAGCTATGGGATAACTGTCCTTCCAATCCAGATACTTCTCCTCGAATTTCCTGCATTTACTGTCTCCTTTATTAGACCACATTCCTTTAGGACATCTCAGACATTCAGGTAGATCTGAAAAAGAAAACGTGTACAGTCATCAGATTTGCACTAGAAATGCAGAATATATAATGCTATCTGTCTTAATAAACTTTGTTCTTTATTATTGGTACCGAAACATGTAATATCTCTCTGGATCCCTCTGGAATACTTGATTGTGATCGCTCACTGGCGATGTTTCTGATATCTGTGTCTAGTGACTCTAAATGGATCAGTGTGTTAGTCAGCTGATGTGCTGTACTGGTTTTATGTGTCTTGTATGTTAATGTTCATCTATAAATGTATTTGGTAAGTAGTGGAATGATATATAGTCATCGGCTTCACGTTGGGGGTTAGTTTTTTTTTCTGCACTATAATGACCAGCTGACTTTTACACTGTAAAAACAAATCTGTGACATTTACAGTAAAATACCAGCTGTGGTTGCCAGAACTTCACTGTAAATAATATGATAGCAACATTTTAGGTTTTACAGACTTAAATTCACAATAAAAAACGTATTTCATTAACTAATCTAATGTTAATATACCAACATATTGAAGTACTAATATCTGTTTTGAACCATTGTAATACACTGATAACCACCAAAAACTGGTGGTGATGAGAAATTCACATGATGACCCAAAGCTCATCACAAACAGTTTTCCACAAGTTGAGAAGTAAAATACTTATATATAGAAGGTGCACAGTGTCTTTCACACAAACACTAAACACCATCATGCTGACACACTATACTGATATAATGCAATAAACATTAATTTAACAACATTAGATAAAACCCTAATGTACACAACAGATAAGAAAAAACTAAGACGAAACATAGCTATTTCAACAAAAAAAACATCAAATATGAAGTCTCATGCAGGGAATTCTGGGAGTGTCAATTTATGGCTTTTCACTTTAAATTATACGATGACTTTTTCTTTTTCACTTCCAAACTTTTTTCACTTTGTTTCAAGGTCATGCCAAGTCAAGTCTCTGTGTGTCTTGTATTTGTTCATGTTTTGGATTTAAATAAACTGCACTTACTCTCCTGCAGTGGATATTGGTTACAGATCCAGTACACACCTTACATTATTCCAGTGGTTCTCTCTGCACTATTTGTGTTTCTCCTTTATCTGAGTGCTCTCCTAATGAGCTGATGATCTGAATCAGGTGTGTTAATTAAGGGGAGTGGGGGGTGACCAGGATTAAGAGCCACTGCATTATCTTGATTAAACAGGTAGACAGACATAGACAAACGAACTGTGGAACAGCAAGAAGCAGTCGGTCAGGGGAAAGTCCCATATATACTGTGAGGAGAGTCCATGCCCTAAGAAGACCAATCAATCAACCAGATCCCATAACAGTTTCTAAGTATGACTCGTTGTCTTGGCACTGTGTTGGAAAATCTAGTTAAACCGGGATGAAAATAGGTCTTTGATGTGTTCTCTCTATTTTTAGTCATCATGGGAGCTTCCTTAATTTGCAGAAGCGAAACAAAAGAAAGAATGAACAACAGAATGTGAATTCTAATTACCCCATCCATCAGTATAATTTCCTTCACCACACTGAACGCAGTTGTAGCAGCAGGGGATCTTAGACTGGTTCTTCACAGAACCAGGTGGGCAAGACTCTGAGCACTTGGACCAGGAGAGCTGGAGGATGAAACAGAGGTGTGCTTTAAATGGTTAAAGAACACATTGTGACTGTGGACAATGATTGTCAGCTGTTTTCTTGTGGCTAGAATTGAAGACGGCACAACTCACTGTGTGATTTATCCACTGGAATTGACTGAGGATCTCCACGTCTCCATTTTTCAAGAGGAATTTTCCCACAATTTCAATAAAGCGTTCATCATTTTTTTCCTTCCACATTATGAGGTCGTAACCATCCGCAAAGTCGCCGTTTTCATCAAAGGAATATGTATTGCCATCGAGCGTGAAATTCACACTGCGCATACTTTTCACTAGCTGCAAAAAAAGTGTAAGTGTCCTTGAGATTAAAAGAAGTCCTTATTCATGGTCAATGGTTGTTAAATGCTAGTTAGAAGAACTCTCCATTAATAAAAAATGGAGACAGACATATGTTACGTGAATGAGTTTAATGTTCCCAAATGCTCTGAGATGCTAAACATAGCAGATCATATCGTGACTATCGTGCAGCCTCTTTTACTGTTTTTTTTTTTAATGTTACATTTGATGTGACTAATTATTAGCTTCTCAACTCACGAGCCCCTATTTGGGAAACCCTGATATAGATAATGTTATTTTCTAAATATATAAATGCATTTAACACATAAAGAATATAAATTAGCATCAGTTAATGTGTTATGAACAAACATTAACAATGAACAGCAAGCTACATTAATGTCATGTTAAGGAGCTGAAACTCCCTGTAAAGAGCTGGCTTGAGAACTCTTACCTGCCAGGGAGGGAAGTTGGTATCTCCAGAGCAGGCCGTCTCATTGCAGGTCAGCAGCGCCCTGAGCCCATGAGCGAAAGCATGTATGGCCACTCTCTCTCTGTAGGCCTCTCTCAGGTCCACTGCCTGCAGCACATCATCTACGGCGCAGGTGGAGGGCGACAGGGAGCAGTTCAGTCGCAACTGCTTGTACTCTTCTATGTAGTCATTTCTTGCTCCTGGTGTTGGCCTGAGGTTTTTCAAGTAGTCTTCGAACCCTGGTGTAATTCCCATGGAAAAGGAAAAGCCAAAGATTTCACCCACTTTGTTGATGTCTTTCATTTTTGTTAAGAAGCGGTTCATGGACCAGGCGTCGCTCGCGATCCAAATTCTGCTCGTGTTGGTTTGGATCATCTCCTTGAAGAGTTTCTCCACAAGCTGCGGCTTCAGAATGAGCAGCACAACCTTGGCTTCAGATTTTCGTATACTCTGAGCAACATCTTTGATGTGCTTATCGACATCAACGTGGTCCAAGTAGTGTGGAACCACTTTCTCAAAGTCAGCACATATTTTTCCCTCGGACTCTTGCATGAAGCTTTGGTAGGCCGCTCTACCGTAGTCATCATCTCCATACATGACACCAACCCAGTTCCAGGAGAAATGAGACATGAGTTTGACCAGAGCCTGAGCTTGGTAGACGTCGCTCGGAATCACGCGCATGAAGGACGGATACCGCAGTTTGTCGCTCAGGACTGGAGAAGAGGACGAGCAGCTGATCTGTTGACAGATAAACCTCATGCCTTAGTTTTCTGCAGACCGTGACTAGTTACCTGACTAGAGTTACAGAGAGTTTCACTGGGCTTAAAGCGATTGGTCACCCAAAATGGACAATTCTGCCATCAGAAAGAGAAATTATACAGCTCTTGTCACACAATGAGTCTGCCAAGCTCCAAATACGACTTGTGTGCTACGTTCTACGTTTTCAAAATCATACACTAGCATTGACTAAAGGACAGAAAATGTGTTTACAACAAGTGTTTATCAGTGATAATCTTGCCATTTTTTAATCTAGATGTGGGCCAGAGTCATGTCTTGTTCTTTTCCACACCGAAAGCATCACATGACTTCAGAATGCATGGAATATACAGTACAATGTAAGTCAGGACTACTGATTTGACAAGTGTGGCCAATGTGAACCTGTGTAGTGTGGAAAAGAGCTGCATGAAGATTCTTCAAAAATTATTTCCAGAAGAAATAAAGCCGCACAGGTTTGGAGTGGCATGAGCGTATGTAAAAGATGAGTATTTGGGGGATTATTCAGGTAAACATTGGCTGTAACAGTTAACAAATTACCTGAGGAAACAGGTAGAGGCTGAGGAGCTTGGCGATAGCGATGGATAACTCTGAGTATCTTTCTCCCAGAAGAGCTTTCACTGGCGGACGGAAGTCTGTGTAGTCCACAAGGGCTGGCAGAGAGCCGTTAACGGCCAGTAAATGTTCCACACAGTGCAGGGCTTTAGTGGGAGATGCACAAGGATCACAGACTTCATATCCCAGCTTTATCCCCGGAAGCAATGTAGAGTTATTGATTTCTTCAATTGTGTGGATGGCACTCAGTGATTGTAGAAATGTGGTCAGATCAAAACTGGTAAAAAGAGAGAGAGACTTCTTAGTTCCCAGCCCTGGTGCTGGAATACCTCAGCAGTACGCATTTTGGTTGTCTCTCTTATAGTAAAGATGTGCAGATGTAGGACAAAAAATAATGTGAACACCCATTATTATTATTATAGGTGTGTTACTTACTATAATTTGTGAAGTCTACACTGAAAAACCAAATGCTGTGATTCTATTTTATTTATATTTCCTTTCTCTATATTCTCAAGTTTGTACATCAGTGTAGTAAAAAAAAGCCCTAGTAAAAAAGTAATGTATTTATGTAAATACTATATCATACTAAGTATAGTTCAAATCTATATTAACATATTTACTTACATAAACTCGCACCTTTATGCATATTTAACAATACATATTTCTTATTATTAAGCCTAAAATGTGTTTTAAATGAAAGATGTTTAAAGTGTATCTGAAGTATACTTGCAATAGTTTCACTTTAGCACAATCAAATATACTTCAGTATACTGTATCTTTAGTTGGACCTCAGCACTACTTCCACAGAGCATTAAACACTAAATTAGTCTTTAAATATATCAGTTTAGTATACTGTACCAAAAGTACAACTGCAGAGTATTTTTATTAAGCACATAAATATGTAAATGTATTTGTAGTGTACTTAGCACAAAATAAATATATTTCAAATACATTTTAGTATATTTATTTATTTTCACTAGGGTAAGTTGTGTTCATCAGTGTTTAGTACAAGCCGTGGGTGAAATGGGAAATGGAAGCCTGTCTGTAACCTTAACAGCCCAATTTATTGGTGTTTTAAAAACAACAGTCTTTCTAACAGTCTTTTTACAGAAATACTGCAGCAAAACTCAGACCCTGTTTCCACAAAAACCGAACACAGAGAACTTCACAAAGCCAGTTTTCATGAAAGAAAAACCCTCTAGGTCTCTTCGGTCACTTTAGACAGAAAAATGTGTACGTTTTTTTTGCTTCATCGGAATGAGATGACACTTGGTGCATTGTGAACACACACAAAAAAATCATAATAAGATTCGGATATGTTAAAGCAGGTGTTCTCAGCTCTGGCCTGCAGGAAAGTGGACCTTGAGTGCCAGAGTTGAGAACACCTGTTTTAAAGTGTTGAAAAATAAAAAGTAACACTTGGTACCTTCACGGTCAAAAATGAGCGACATAGGAAATGAATGGGGGAAAAATCTGATAAAATTGAATGGAAAAAATAGCTAATAAAAATTGTATAAATATTGCATAGTATCATATAAATCTCCCCAAAATCCAAACAATAATCAACAAATATTATTGAACAAAAATATATTACAGTAATTTGATTTTCCTCTACAGATATTTTTGGAGAGAAGAGTGAGAAGCTGAATCTCTCTTTTTTTAATACTTTGATAAGTGAGTTTTCAATTATATTTTGACCACTGAACTAGTAAATGTCCCTGATTTCCATTTGAGAAATCAGGTTAGTGTTAGGAAGGATCCAAATGATAATTTTTCCCCCACTGTTCCTGCTTTTGAAAACATAAGAAAGTCTTGTGCATACTCACCCAGTACAAACGAATGGCTGTGGTTTAGTTCGTTTATGAAGGTCGATTACTCTAGAGTGAATTGAACTCAAAATTGCGCAGTTAATGTCTCCATCCAAGTAAGCTCCGCTCAGGGGGCTTTTGCAGTGGACCGAGCACAGCAGCATCACCCCCAGCACACAGAGCTGAAGACAGCACCTCATCATGCTGAATGTGTGCAGATATGGTGCCGAGGGGCTATTTATTCTCAAACTGGTTCTGCTTTTTGGGTGACGTGAGTCGGAAAGCTGGTTTTGGAGGTGACTGTGTCTGAACGTTACCTCTGATGTGCTTCTAGGATTTCCCATGGGCAGAAAAAAAGAGAAGTGGAGAAATTCACCTGCTCAGTCACTTTTCTGTCATCCGTGATGGAATGTGGACTCATTCTGCAGGTTACAGTAAAACAGTTGTTTTCGTTTCATTTGCAATGATCAGAAATGATGGCAAAATGCAGAAATGACAGAAGCAGTGTCGTGAGCTGAGACTTCAGGATCCGGAGCTTTAGTGGGTCTGGAGGTGAAACGCTCATGCATCAGTTATGATAAATCAACATTCATATTGTTCATGTGCATTAAAGTAGATACATGTTTAGAGAGGTCAGCAGCAGCGCTCAAAGAAAAGACATGACCAATGGGATCAGGAAATGAAAAACCAACCAAATGAAGCCATAATTAAAGTAAAAGAAGCAGTGAGAATAAAAGGAAAATGAGGGTTTCTTCATGTGAATCTGGCACAAATACAAACAGAATGTGATCTTAATACAATATAATATCCTACATATTGACACTGACATTTTGTGCCAATTAATATCTGTTGAAGTGAGATGTTGCTTTCAAATATCTGCTACTGTACACAAAAACCAGGCATGATGAAGAAATGATTAACCATGAAACCTGGGCCAGCCCAGATCCACAACGATCACAAAACAACTAACAAAAACACATTAAGCATCTTAAGTTATTAATGCTTGTAGAATTGTCCTCTTAACATGTCCCTACAGCAATTTCACAAGATATATCAAACAAAGAGACTCAAAATTAAAAAGAAAAAAGTGTACACAACCATAGGCGGAAATCCCAGGACCCCCCCCCATCTGAGGGTTGTTTAAAATTATGATTAAAAACCACGCTGTGTATTGTAAATAACAATGTTTTATACTTGAAATAATTGTGTAAGTAGTAAAACAACACAAATGGGGCAAAAATGTGTTTTAAGTTTAGATACATTTTGAGTCTCCCCTCCCTTGCCTCACTGTGCTTTGGTCCAAATGCCTGCTTTCCTCTTTTACATCACCTACACACACACACACGCACAAGCACGCGCACGCACACGCACACGCACACATACATAACACACACACACACACTCACACACACACACACACACACACACACACACACACTCACACACGAGTCCGGTGAGAGAGAAGTCAATAGTTGTGACACTCCAGTAAGTAAGGCTGTCAAGGCTATTTTATTCACTTAAAGGAGACATATTATGCCCCTTTTTACAATATGTAATATAAGTCTCAGGTGTCCCCAGAATGTGTA
>NW_015540879.1:195356-204406 GCF_001515605.1 Sinocyclocheilus anshuiensis | reverse complement strand
AAGTGATTATTTTCTCTTTAATACAGATGATGCCAATGTATTTTTCGATGAGTCTGCTATGTTAGCAATAATAACATTACCTGCTTGACGGAAACGGTTGCCAGGTTTTCACAACAAAACCCGCCCAATCGCTTCTCAAAACTAGCACAAAACTAACCACGTTTGAGGGGGTCCCCCAGTAAAAATCGCATTCCGGGGGCTAAAATACACATTATTGGGGTCACTTCAACCCGCGGCAACAGTGATAAAGTAGCCCAATTCCATGGGAAAACCTCGGACTTGGCAACACTGTGACGGATAGTAATGTCTACAACGGACACAAGCGCTCACGGCGCGACCACAACAGCTTGACGTTGTCTAATTTGGCACGGTCTCCCTGCTGCACTAACAGTAGTAAGGCTTTCCTCTGTGTATCCTTACAAGTACAATTTTAGCTGGATTATGTGTGTCCCCTTCAAAAATTGCTCTTGAGAAATGTTTTGTTTAATTGCCCCCCCCCCAACTGTTAGACGAAATGTACACCCCTGTACACAACTGTGGTACAAAGTACAAATCTCCTCTCCCGTATCAGACAACAGCTCTGAAAACTGAGACAAGATCTGCTTTTCTGACTTCTGCAGTTGATTGTAGGGTCAGCCTCACTCTTCCTTTTTACCATTTAAAAAGAAAAATAATCCATCAAAAATGCATCTCAGGTCGTTTTTTCTCATTCTTCTCGAGTCAGTTTATTCGTGACTGAAATGAGAGATTCATATCATATGCTTTCATGTTACTAAGAAGCCTTAGCAGAAGTGAACATGAACTGAGTTATAATCTACAAACGTTATTAAACATCTGCTCATAATTCTGAACCTGAAAAAATGAACATGTAAACAATAAAATAATATCACTACATGTTTATTTCCTTCACGTGAAACACTTCCCCAGAGAAACCAAATAATTTGATAAAGACAGACATCTGGAAAATGTTTGTGCTCATATTTCACCATGTGCATTCATCACAAACATCATCAGATTAAAGCTGGTAAAGTCGGTCTGTTCTGTTGGACAGATTCTTGAAAACCTCAGTATGTCTGAACTTGGGTTCCTGTCACATTTTGCCATCGACCCACGATGCTGTGTTTGACTTCTAAAGATATATTTGACCAATCTGTTTGGACCCAGATTGTCTTTATTTCCTGATTGATATTCTCGTGAATTTACAGCAGAGTAATAAAAACAGCGGTCTTTGGATTGGTTCCAGGAATGGGATTTTAGAACAGAAACAGAATGTAGTAAAGCTGGATCTACACGATTCCTCACTCAACAACAGCTATGACATACAAACAAACTAGAGCAGGCTTACTGTTCGTGTGACATTTAATAGTTTTATCGTTGTCTTGAATCAAGCCAGGAATGTGTTTACTTTCACTCTATTGACAAAATCATTTTAAGCAGCTGCCGTGAAACATAAACCGTCTTTGTTCAAGCAACTGCTTGAGAGCAGCATCCAGACCCAGAGATAAACAGAAATGTGTTAAACTCCAAATATGCCATAATGCAAATGCAGAGGCACAAAAATGTGATATTTTGGGTGTCGAGGTGTCAGTGTGAATTCAAGTGTCAGTATGCATTATGTGAACTGAATGTGGGCAGTGCATGGTTTTACTACAGTAAACTACACTACAGTAACTATAGTAATTTAAAATAGTGGATTGTGATTACTACACTGTTTACTAAAAGAATGAATACAAACTGCGTTGCAGAAACAGTACCTTGATGTGCTTACATGAGCAATTGGATCTGGTTGGAGTAATGTAAAGGAGCCCTCTAGTGGGCAGACTGATGAAAAACGGATATTAAAATGTGTTTATTAGTCTGTTTGAAAGCAGGATTGGCTGTTTTAGGCAATTGACTGAGCTACTACTAATTTTAATGACACTTAAGCGTACTGTTATAAAAAAAGTTTTTGTTTTTATGTAGCCGCTCAATGATTGAATTTAGTTAATTCTTAACCAAAACATTTGCTATACTGCATCTTAGAATAACACACTACAATTTATAAATATTTTAAATAACCTTAAATCATATGAAACATTTGGATGATTGACACCAAAGACGAGAAGAGATTCTGGTTCATAGAGCAGGTGATCACACTTAAGGTTTCATCAAGAAGCAGCTGCACATTTGTTGACTTTGTGATTTTATGGATAGATAATCTTAAAGGGTTAGTTCACCCAACCCAAACTAACCGTGTTTCGAGGGGTGTACCCCGGTAAAAATCACGTTCCGGGGGCTAAAATACACATTATTGGGGTCACTTCAACCCGCGGCAACAGTGATAAAGTAGCCCAATTCCATGGGAAAACCTCGGACTTGGCAACACTGTGACGGATAGTAATGTCTACAACGGACACAAGCGCTCACGGCGCGACCACAACAGCTTGACGTTGTCTAATTTGGCACGGTCTCCCTGCTGCACTAACAGTAGTAAGGCTTTCCTCTGTGTATCCTTACAAGTACAATTTTAGCTGGATTATGTGTGTCCCCTTCAAAAATTGCTCTTGAGAAATGTTTTGTTTAATTGCCCCCCCCCCAACTGTTAGACGAAATGTACACCCCTGTACACAACTGTGGTACAAAGTACAAATCTCCTCTCCCGTATCAGACAACAGCTCTGAAAACTGAGACAAGATCTGCTTTTCTGACTTCTGCAGTTGATTGTAGGGTCAGCCTCACTCTTCCTTTTTACCATTTAAAAAGAAAAATAATCCATCAAAAATGCATCTCAGGTCGTTTTTTCTCATTCTTCTCGAGTCAGTTTATTCGTGACTGAAATGAGAGATTCATATCATATGCTTTCATGTTACTAAGAAGCCTTAGCAGAAGTGAACATGAACTGAGTTATAATCTACAAACGTTATTAAACATCTGCTCATAATTCTGAACCTGAAAAAATGAACATGTACACAATAAAATAATATCACTACATGTTTATTTCCTTCACGTGAAACACTTCCCCAGAGAAACCAAATAATTTGATAAAGACAGACATCTGGAAAATGTTTGTGCTCATATTTCACCATGTGCATTCATCACAAACATCATCAGATTAAAGCTGGTAAAGTCGGTCTGTTCTGTTGGACAGATTCTTGAAAACCTCAGTATGTCTGAACTTGGGTTCCTGTCACATTTTGCCATCGACCCACGATGCTGTGTTTGACTTCTAAAGATATATTTGACCAATCTGTTTGGACCCAGATTGTCTTTATTTCCTGATTGATATTCTCGTGAATTTACAGCAGAGTAATAAAAACAGCGGTCTTTGGATTGGTTCCAGGAATGGGATTTTAGAACAGAAACAGAATGTAGTAAAGCTGGATCTACACGATTCCTCACTCAACAACAGCTATGACATACAAACAAACTAGAGCAGGCTTACTGTTCGTGTGACATTTAATAGTTTTATCGTTGTCTTGAATCAAGCCAGGAATGTGTTTACTTTCACTCTATTGACAAAATCATTTTAAGCAGCTGCCGTGAAACATAAACCGTCTTTGTTCAAGCAACTGCTTGAGAGCAGCATCCAGACCCAGAGATAAACAGAAATGTGTTAAACTCCAAATATGCCATAATGCAAATGCAGAGGCACAAAAATGTGATATTTTGGGTGTCGAGGTGTCAGTGTGAATTCAAGTGTCAGTATGCATTATGTGAACTGAATGTGGGCAGTGCATGGTTTTACTACAGTAAACTACACTACAGTAACTATAGTAATTTAAAATAGTGGATTGTGATTACTACACTGTTTACTAAAAGAATGAATACAAACTGCGTTGCAGAAACAGTACCTTGATGTGCTTACATGAGCAATTGGATCTGGTTGGAGTAATGTAAAGGAGCCCTCTAGTGGGCAGACTGATGAAAAACGGATATTAAAATGTGTTTATTAGTCTGTTTGAAAGCAGGATTGGCTGTTTTAGGCAATTGACTGAGCTACTACTAATTTTAATGACACTTAAGCGTACTGTTATAAAAAAAGTTTTTGTTTTTATGTAGCCGCTCAATGATTGAATTTAGTTAATTCTTAACCAAAACATTTGCTATACTGCATCTTAGAATAACACACTACAATTTATAAATATTTTAAATAACCTTAAATCATATGAAACATTTGGATGATTGACACCAAAGACGAGAAGAGATTCTGGTTCATAGAGCAGGTGATCACACTTAAGGTTTCATCAAGAAGCAGCTGCACATTTGTTGACTTTGTGATTTTATGGATAGATAATCTTAAAGGGTTAGTTCACCCAAAAATGAAAATTAGCCCACAAATTACTCACCCCCGAGGCATCCTAGGTGTATATTACTTTCTTCTTTCAGACGAATCCAGTCGGAGTTATATTAAAAATGGTCTTTGATCTTTCAAGCTGTTTAATGGCACTCAGCGGGTGTTGCATTGCTTCAGTCCAAAAGAACTTAAATAAAAAGCGCCCATCCATAAAAAAAGTGTCTCACACGGCTCCGGGGGGTGAACAAAGGCCTTCTGAAGCGAATCGATGCATTTTTGTAAGAAAAATATCCATATTCAAAACGTAATAATCACTTTAATCTAGCTTGCACTCACTGTTGTACACAGAAGCAGCTCCGGGAGCATGACGTATGAGTTCAGCTGCGCATGCGCGGCTCAGAAGTGACGAACACGGAAGCGCAGCGGAGAGATCAAAACAAAACAACGGTCACTGATTAGAAGTACAAAACGAGGATTTGTAAAGAAGAATGTCGGAGGATTTCGATATAAGCCAAGAGGAGACTGGTTTTCCTTTGCTAAAGTAAGGAAACGTCTCAGGTTACTTATGTAACCACGGTTCCCTGAGTAGTGAACGAGACACTGCGTCCTCTAGGGGTTGCTATGAGGCGTTCCCCATAGCGACACCTAGAGGACGCAGTTCAAAGTTCCCATGAAAGGGAACTTTGCTTCCTTTGATCCTGTAAACAAACGTTTGTTTCTGATTAGAAGTACAAAACGAGGATTTGTAAAGAAGAATGTCGGAGGATTTCGATATAAGCCAAGAGGAGACTGGTTTTCCTTTGCTAAAGTAAGGAAACGTCTCAGGTTACTTATGTAACCACGGTTCCCTGAGTAGTGAACGAGACACTGCGTCCTCTAGGGGTTGCTATGAGGCGTTCCCCATAGCGACACCTAGAGGACGCAGTTCAAAGTTCCCATGAAAGGGAACTTTGCTTCCTTTGATCCTGTAAACAAACGTTGGTTTTCACGAGACTCACTGGTGCATGCGCAAAACTGAACTCATACGCCATTCCCCCGGAACTGCTTCCCTTTACAACAGTGAGTGCAAGCTACATTAAAGTGATTATTAGCAGGTCAGATCGTGTGCAGACAGCAGAATTGAGACGAGTAAGAAGGGAAGTGCAGTGAGAAGAGATTCCTCCACAGAGCTCTGAATGAGAAGCCCGGATCCATGCGACATGAACTGAGATCAGTGCTGTGAGCATCAGCACCACCTTTATATGCCATCAAACATGCAGATGTGTCTTTGCGCCTGTCAGACGTTGTATCTGTCCAACCATCATCATCATATTCAAAGCCAAAATCTCAATCAGGATCATAACAGAACATTAAGTCAGTCTCTTCTCTGGAGCGTTTGCTGTGCTTCAGTCCCACTTACACTTACACAATAAAAGCTTCATACTTGTGGAGTTTCTGTGACGTAATGTTTAATGTAAATAATTATTAATGATGTAGTGTCCAAACAATATTTAATCTTAATATCATAATTATAGGCCACTGAACACAGTGAGCACTGCTCTTCACTTGAAGGTCGTCTCTGCTCCAGCAGATTACTGTCAGCACTGCTGTTTATATTCAACTCTGTTGTGTTTCTCTGTCTGAACTCACGTTTGATCTGCTTTCATCCAGATCAATTGCAACACATTTTTGCAAAAGTTTTGTCATTTACAACCTGAAAAAAAATTAAAAAAAAATAAATCAGGAAAAAAACAAAAAAAAAAAAACAAAGGAAAAGCTACTGGTAATGTTCTGCCAGGACTTTATCTGCTTAGTTTCTGAACATTTCCTTTAACCCTAAAACGCAACACAATGCAATGCTTAATTCAGAATACAGGTACAAAGCCTGTGAAAACTCCTTCATATTACAGTAACACAGTACATTAGGCCATGCTTTTAAGGACGATTCTTGGAGTTTAAGATGAGTTGTACTTGTTTCCTCGCTGGGGTAGAGAGGAGCGGGCCTGATGAATGGTCTCCTTCAGTCTGCGTGAGGCCAGTAGTACTGTATCTCTCCACATCTCTGGCCTCATTCCTCCGCAGCCTGTGCTTCAGGGCTGATGCTGGCAGTTATCAGACGGAGCGCTGCAGCACATCCCGTGTTAAACAGAGAAACAGGGGCACATTCTGCCCAATGCATGGACCAGTGATCATCACTTCCACTCTAATGATGTCAGAGCAATGAAACAAAAACACTCTTGAAACTGACACAAAATGTTCACCATGATGGATGAATACATAATGACTCAATAGACGCGAGTACTTTTTGTAATGTGCCCTTTGATCTTATCTGATAGTCTGTTATTGATAACCTTCTTCAAAACAAACATGCTATTTCACATAACATATGTGTCCCTGCAGCACAAAAGCAGTGTTAAGTCGCTGGGGTATATTTGTAGCAATAGCCAACAATACATTGTATGGGTCAAAATGATCGATTTTTCTTTTATGCCAAAAATCATTAGGATATTAAGTAAAGATCATGTTCCATGAAGATATTTAGTAAATTTCCTACCGTAAATATATCAAAACTTAATTTTTGATTAGTAATATGCATTGCTAAGAACTTCATTTGAACAACTTTAAAGATGATTTTCTCAATATTTAGATTTTTTTGCACCCTCAGATTCCAGATTTTCAAATAGTTGTATCTCGGCCAAATATTGTTCTATCCTAACAAACCACACATCAATGGAAAGCGCATTTATTCAGCTTTCAGATGATGTAAAAATGACTGGTTTTGTGCTCCAGGGTCACATATGTCTGTTTTGAAACTCTTAACTTTTTAAAAAGTGTTTTGAGGACACACACTTACCTATAGGAACTAAATTACAAGAAACATCTTCACCTTGTTGTTTTTTAACGGATTAAAGGACTTTTACATGGCAGTGTGGACAGAGTCATAACAGGGTTTTATTGAACATTATTTGAATGACATTTAAGATTTATCATGATTATGATGTCAGTCATTTGAGTCATTGAAAATGCTGCACGTGTGCATAAGCATCACCAAACATTCACTTTGCTCTCCAGATGGCCTGTGCTTTCGGGGATGCTGGAGCCTCGGCAGGGAAACACTCTCACCTGCAGACGGCACGGGTCTCCTGCGTGTGTCCTCCAGTAAACAGCTTGGAAAGGTGTGAGTTGTGAAAATGGAAAAATAGGACCTTTATACAGTGCATGTCGGAGTAAAGACTTTGAGTAAGTCCCTCACAGTCCTGTTTTTTATCCGTTAAAAATTGTTTCATGTGCCCAATCAATTAAAATGATTCAATTATGATATATTTAATCCAACGTAGTCTGCAGTAGTGTTTAAAATATTTTATTACAACCCAAACCAGATGAAATGTACCATTATAGATACCAAAATAAACTTGTATTGGAGACTTTAAATGTAACGAATGTCGTTTCTTTCTGTTAAATATAGTGCTGAAGACATTTTGACTCCTGTAGAAAGGTGCACTAGCCTTAAATGTAGTCCCATGATCAAACAAATACAATAAAATAATTATTTGTCATCAAGGATTGATTTCAACTGGATATGTGATAATCATATTCTGAAGACAGCAGTATTCTCAGATATTAATAATGATGTTTTTATTATTTAGGGGTTTGGAAAAAAAAAACTCCCATGCTTTCTTTTTTTTCTTCACTGCTCCATCACACCCGAGGATGATGGAAGCAAACAGCAGGTTCCACCTTCACTCGCCCGCTGCTCTCTCAGGAACAGGTTGAGATGCACCCTCCTGGAAATCACAGTAAGCCGTCCCGAACCAGACCAGGCCAGGACAATCACACACCGTTTGGATCATGATCGCTTTAACTCGTCCATTCCACTGCTCTCCAATCAGCACATGAGATTCATGAGGTATACAGCCACACAGCTTTCATAAATAAAACTCATATGAACTCATACAGTAGAGTTTGCATATCTCAGGTAGAAAAGTTTTAAAATCAAGACGATTGATTTGAATTCATATGCATGATGTACTTAAAATGAGGGTAAGACAACAAACAGGGAGACAATATTGCTAATGTAAGCTCGTGACCACAATGCTTTTGTACGTCTATTGCACACACACACACACACACACACACACGCACATACACACACACACACACACACACACACACACACACACACACACACACACACACACACATCTGGTTTGCTATCCTTGTGGGGACTCTCCATAGGGCATAATGTTTTTTATACTGTACAGACTGTATATTCTATTGCCCTACACCTAAACCTATCCCTCACAGGAAACTTTCTGCATTTTTATATTTTCAAAAAATATGATAAAAAAAAATGTTTTTTAAGCCGTTTGAATTACAGGGACACAGGTAGTGTCCTCATAAACCTCATTCATATTGTAATACCTGTGTCATACCCATGTCATTATACAAATGTGTCCTCATAAACCACCCAAACCAGTACACACACACACACACACACACGTTTGTATATGTGGTTTACGGGGCTTCTCCATAGGCCTAATGTTTTTTTCTACTGTACGAACTGTATTTTCTATCCAGTTTCACTAACCCTACCCCACCTACCCCTTACAGAGAACTACAGGCATTTTTAGATACAATTTTTTTTTACATTAATTAACATTTTGTATGTTTTTTAAGTCATTTGGTTTACAAGGACACAGAAAGTATAAACCTAATAAACCATATATACCAGAATTCATGCCACACACACACACGCACACACACACACACACACACACACACACACACACGCACGCTC
>NW_015540879.1:184653-195260 GCF_001515605.1 Sinocyclocheilus anshuiensis | reverse complement strand
ACATACTCACACACACACACACACACACACACACACACACACAGACACACACACACGGAATTAATGCCGAGACAAACACTAGCGGAACCGGTCTAGGCCACTTTGAGATGGCTGCGCTGCTTGGGGGGTTTGGGCAGGGGTTTGAGGGAGGCCGGGATGGGGAGCTTGTCCAGGCTCTTGGGGAACTGCTCGGGCGGCAGCTGCGCCAGGATCCTCTGCATAGCGATGAGGAAGAGCGGCGCCGGGTCCCGTCCGATGAGGTAGCTGAGCTTGTCCTCCCCGAGCACCTTGGACCAGCGTTCGGGCTCTTTCCGCAGGGAGCTCTTCATTTTGAAACGCATCTCCGGCATGAACATCAGCAGGTTGTCCAAGCAGGACTTCTTGGCCCCTACATTCACCTTGGAGTCCCACAGCTGCTGCAGAATGACGTCGAGCGGCGTCATGCCGTTGTGGTCCACGGCCTGCGGGGACGCGCCGTTGCCTAGCAGCAGCATGACGGCGTCCGCGCGCAGCAGCTCGCAGGCCAAGTGCAGCGGGGTCTTGCCGTCCTCCAGGTGGAAGCAGCCGCCGCGGTTCATGTAGGAGCGCAGGCCCGGCTGCCGATGCGCCACCTGCAGAATGTGGCCCAGTATGTCCCGCCTGTCGTAGCGCACGGCCATGGCTAGGTGCGGCGCGGAGGACGGGCAGCAGCAGAAGCGATCCCCGGGCATGGCCAGCGCCTCGTGCGCATACTGGCTCAGCAGGAACTGCGCGTACGCCCGGTGGTCGTGTACGATCGCGTAGAGCAGCGCCTCGGACGGGCTGTACGTCCTCTGCTTGGCGTCCTCCTCCCAGTAAAACGTCTCCATGGTGCGCATGTCCTCGAGCATCCACACGGGCTTCAGGTCCCGCACCGCCTGATAGAACAGGAACGAGATGATCTTGTGCTGCTTGCGCTCGTCGTCCATCTGGGCGCTGACGGGATTCAGGCGGAGAGCGTCATTCTGTGCGCGCAGCCAGACGAGATTCGGCGGAGCTCATGTTGCTTCAGTCGCTCAGCAGCGATGCGTCTGTCACTGACCCCCCTCGCCGCAGTGAGAGCGCAGTGCGCATGCGCGGACTCTCCCGGCTCGCTTGCTGCATGCGCACAGAACAATTATTTTCGCCCAGTTGCTCCTTTTGTCATCGCTGTGGTTTGTGAAAAGGAATTCATCCACACATTTCCACAAAGTAGGTTTTTGGTGACTCTGGGGGGGAAAAAAAAGCCCTTTTCATATTAAGTTTATAATGATTTTACAGTTTTTTTAATTGCTTAGGCACTAACAGTGGTGCTTGAGGCGCACTCAGTGAAACCATTCATTCATACACCTAATCTTTAGACCAAGTCTGCAACACTACATGCACATTACATGCTTTAAACTCAGTTTGCTATTGTAAAACAAACTTTTCGCAAAACCATAAACACAGTTCTCTACATTATACACATAAGAAATGAACAACTCTTGTGTTTCATTTGGGAAACACTGTCATTTACATGCCACATTTACTGAAGAGCTACAGCCAGGGATCATGAGTGAAAACACTTAACACACCATTTCTTCACCTAGAAATCAAAACTCAGTGTTTGGAGAAATATTTTTTTACCCCCTTACATTTCTGTTTGGCTCAGTCTCTGTACTGTATAGTATACACACACACACACACACTCACACACACACACACACACACACACACACACACACACACACACACACACACACACAAAATAAATACATCAAGCTGTCATGTCATGTACTCTTGGAGGGCCCCTGGTGGCCACGGAGGCCCCAAGCAGCCGTTTAGTTTCTCTTATGCCTTGGGCCAGCTCTGGTCATGTCAGAAAGTCACATTTATTTCTAAAGCACTTTATACAATATAGATAAACAGCAGCTTCACAATAGTATCACATTCACATTCTGCTGTAAAGCAGCTCTAACATGTCAATAATGTCAGTATAGAGCTCAAGAATGTTCAGTGTTGATTCAGTTCAGTTGCATAACTGTGTAAAATGTGAATGTGCGAGTGCTGTGACAAACTCCTGTGTTCCACTGCACTCTGAACAAGCAGAAGACACACGAGAGCATTGTTTTACATTCTTCACATCTGTGTGTAGTTTGGCGTGTATGAGGCTAATTATTTTATGCTTGAGTGTACAGTTACTATGCAAAATACCATTTTTAGAAGAGTTAACAGTTTTGAAAGAAGTGTTTGCTTTTGCAAGATATTTGTGACGTTTTGCATGTTGTGTGTGTGTTTTGTGGTTTTGTGTGTAGAGTTTTGAGAAATGAGTCATAGTTTAAAAAACTGTGTTAACATTTTTATTTATCTTATTCATTGCAAGGTGTGACATTAAAAAATGCACATTTTCAAAGAAATTACCTTCCTTTTTATTATAAAGAAAAATCTTGACATACTGGATTTGAATTCTTTAAAAAAAAAACTCTGAAAAGTAATTTGCTTCTGTGGTGTAATGCACTACTGATAAGAAAATAATATAACACGCTTCAGTTCATTTCAGAATGTCATGTGATGCAGTCCTCTTAGAAAAGTCTGTGTATTGTTTTTATCCTTTAACTGTGTCTTTACCCTGTGCTGGTGTGGATGTTAATAATAGTCGACCATTTATTTCAATAAACTCTGGCAGACACCTGTTCTCATATTGTGAGTTTCTGAATAAATATACCAGTTCCTTCACGAGGATTTGCTGTGGTAATGACTCCATTCCTTGCTGTTAAAAATTTCAGTTTGATCTGAGATCATTTTGATAGTGACAGGAAATATCTTTTTCTTTGTTCCAGAACAGGAGAATTAGACAGATCTTTCTGTTTTAACATTGCTTTCTTAAAAAAAAGGATATTTCCTCTATGATATTGATTCCCTGTGCTGTGAATCTGAGCCTCAGGTCTACTGAATCTGCACACAAAGCATGAGATCCAGATCACATCTTCTGTTGTCCAGTCCTTCAGCTGTTTCACATACTCGTGCCTTTGTGTCAGACTCCTCTTACCTCTCATTAATAAAGCATTGTCACCTGAAAAATACCACTGCCTGGTTGTTGTTTCTACACTATTAGAGTCTGATAAAACCCCAGAAGAACAGCACTCTATTCTCAAACCATATGTGCAGCATGCGTCATTCAGAAAGCCACACACACATCTCACTTCTTTCTCATTTTGATTCAAGCAACTGAAGGTCTTGATCACGACTGCATGCTTGTAGTGTGTACAGGTGTAACGGCGTGCATAATATAGAATTTTAACTATAAAATTATTTTTTAGAATTCAGAAATACTTATAGAGTATATGTCAATGACATTCTGAAATTTATGTTCATTATAATTAAAAATTTTCATTACAGTTTTTTTTTCAATCGCTTGGACATTTTTCAACACAGGTGACTTTATCAAAGCAAGCACAGCATCAGTGTCTGTGGATAAACTGTGGATCATTATCATTGCTTTGGCACAAAATGCATTCACTGACCACATCCTTCAAATTACATGCATTCTTTCTCACTTCGACACAAACACCAGCAAAACTTCATGTACTACACAAGCCAGTTTGCACATGTTTACACACTGCTTTCAAAACTGTAAAACTTAAGTTCAAGCACAGTACAAAACCGAATAAGACAGAAATTTGCAACATTCTACAGTAATATCATAATAGAATACAGTTTTTCTCGATTTCTAACACACCATAGCGGATTCATTTGGCCCAATTTTCCAAACCATTCATACAGTTCTCCAAACAAAGACACGTTTCTCAAAACTTTTAACACATTTCACCAGTTTGCACACACACGTTCTAATTTGCTGTGTTTTCTGCAAAACTCTACACAAGACCGGCATCATTTTGCACAGGTTTAACCATGTTCTCATTCAGAAAACACAAACACACAATATAATTAACTCAAGCATAAAAAATGAACTCAAACAGCACACATTTATCGCTGTGTGAACATTCAGCAGCAAAACTGATGACACACCGGTCAGAATCTCAGGATGATATGAACAAGAGCACAGCTGATTATGAGTTTTGGAAAATGAATCCTGGTAGTGCGAGACAAAGAGGAAGAGGAAGGGAAAATAAAAGAAAGGGGATGAGGTCAAAGGTCATTAGCTCCTGATGAAATACACAGCACTCTAGTTGAGCATGTTCTTCTGCATGCACTGGTCATGAGGGAAGTTAGCCTACAGCTCATCTACAAGGTTTCAATACTACTTACACATACAATATACAGTTTTTTACGATTGCTTACACACTAAAACCATTTTGCAAATGATCTGAAGTGTTGTGCTACTTTGGTGTAGGGTTGTGTTAATTGTGTGTAGTGTTTTGACAAACCGGGCCCTGTTTTCAAAATTGTGCTTAAGCAATCGTAAAAAAATGTAATTACAGTACATAGCAGCAGTACTTCAGAAGAGAGAGCTTTCATTGTTCTATGTACAGTAAATACTCTAGCACGTTATACACCCTCAAACTCATTACTGTTGGACTGATTTGTAGCCAAGTATGTACTGTATTTGTGCAGAACTGAGAGACGACTGTCTAGGGGACGCAGAGAAACTGTTATAGTATAACCAATGAGGATATTACCATTACTGTAATGCAACTTGGCAGAGGGTGCTTCATTTCTTTCTTTATTTACAGTAACTGGCAGTGTAATAACTGACTTCTTGTGCTTTTCATCTGTAAGATCTCTTTACAGTAGTGTAATGAAAGCAAACTTTTCTAACAGTTGTCTTTTTCGATTGCTAACATCCCTTTGTCTAATCTTTCAAAACTCTAAACACAATTAGCACAACATCCGTCTGTTGTGACCATATTAACACAATCCATGTTGTTTTCACACAATACAGTCAGTTACCATGTTCCTAAAATGCTTACATTTTCTTTTCATACAAGCTTACCAAAAAA
Source organism: Sinocyclocheilus anshuiensis (assembly GCF_001515605.1). NCBI lineage: Eukaryota > Metazoa > Chordata > Actinopteri > Cypriniformes > Cyprinidae > Sinocyclocheilus > Sinocyclocheilus anshuiensis. The sequence continues at coordinate 190,323 of NW_015540879.1, read as the reverse complement.
CCAAAATCATGGATGTTTTTACAGATCCAGCTAGGCGAAGAGATAATGTATAGTATGTTTACTGTAGTATTTTCTGTACAATATTGTCAGTTTTTTCAGATTATTTTTTATGTTTGTTGTTGTTGTTATTTACTGTAATTGTAACCTGTACTGGATACAGTATTTTACGTTTGTCTGTTGTTTGCTGAGCTAACAGTGTTATGCACACTACTGTAGTAGCATGACAACTGGGACATGTTTTGTTGTGATTCTCCATGTTGACTGATTTGGGTATATGGAGAGAAATCAATGATATTTTCGTCAGTCTGCAGCATTGGTCTTGTGTAGTGTTTGGTGAACTATTGTATAGTTGCACTTTCTCTGTGTACTTCATTTACAGTACTCTAATCACTGAGAATTAGACTTGCTAAAAGTGTTTTAGGTTAGCAACAGCAGTGTGTAACTGGTTCAAAAAGATTAAAGTCATATGAAATGTGTGTGTTTCATATGGTAACAAACTATTGTTTTGATAAAGTTGTGTATAGTTTTGACAAAAGTGTTCCATTTTGCAAATGATCTGAAGTGTTGTGCTACTTTGGTGTAGGGTTGTGTTAATTGTGTGTAGTGTTTTGACAAACCGGGCCCTGTTTTCAAAATTGTGCTTAAGCAATCGTAAAAAAATGTAATTACAGTACATAGCAGCAGTACTTCAGAAGAGAGAGCTTTCATTGTTCTATGTACAGTAAATACTCTAGCACGTTATACACCCTCAAACTCATTACTGTTGGACTGATTTGTAGCCAAGTATGTACTGTATTTGTGCAGAACTGAGAGATGACTGTCTAGGCGAGGCAGAGAAGTGTTTTGTCAGAAGAATAAGTTTTGTCAACAGAGCGCGTACACACCTCACGCACCGGAAGCCCTGCGCGCACCCAAAGACAGTTGGACATAGTGGTGTATTAGAGGTAAAAAATGATATAAATACTGTTCGGTTTCTGGCACAAACCGATCGTTTCGTGTCTTAGGACATCAGTGTGTCGTCACGAGCCGCAGGGTTTAATTTGGATTTGTCTGCGCATGTTTTTTTTCCTCTCATAGATTTTGTTACCATTGCCATGCATTATACGACTGATAGACTGCAACGGTTAAAGTTAAAAATCATCATTTGTGTTCTACTGAAGAAACAAAGTCACCTACATCTTGGATGCCCTGGGGGTAAGCAGATAAACATCACATTTTCATTTTTGGGTGAACTATTCCTTTAAGGCTGATAAGAATTTGAGTTTGCGTCCCAAAAACTGGATAAACCAGAAATACTCGACCAAAACAGCACAAGAGTAGTGGGTGGATATCAGTCAGGGGTAGGGTTAGAGTAAAGGGACGGAACATACAGTTTGTACAGTATAAAAACCATTACACCTATCTGAAAGTGTAACAATGCAAACAGGTTTTCTGTAAGGGGTAGGTTTAGGGGATAGAAAATATTGTTTGGTCAGTATAAAAGTCATAGAAATCTATGGAAAGTCCCCACAATTGACAGAACCAAACGTGTGTGTGCGCATGTGTGTGTGTGTGTGTGTTTGAGTGTGTGTGTGTGTGTGTGTGTGTGTGTGTGTGTGAGTGTCTCCTTAATGAATCCGTAAACATTTTATATGAATGCAATATGTGTGAATAATGCCATATGAATGAATATGAATGCAATTAATGTTCAATAACGGTTGGTTTAAAACATTTAATTCATGACATTTTCCCATTTTCAGTGACCTAATCTAAAGCGAGAACTAGTCACTCCTTATTACCAATTAACAATTCCTTTACTACAAGCTAATTAAAACCAGTTAAACTCTGCGGACCCGGATACGGGTCCTTTATAAAGCCTGTTTTTGCAAAGGAAACTCACAATGACACATTTCGATGCAGAGACAGACATTCTGACTCGCTTCACAAATAATGTAGTAACTCCTGTTTAGAAGCTGTTATTTGAAAGATTCTTTTTTTCTGGTACTTTTTGGCATCTAGTGGCATCAAACAAAGTAAATTGCAGAGAGTTGTGCCTAATAGAACCTGAATTACAGATTTTCAAAAAAATACTTAGTTTTAAATCTCCAAAAGCGCCTATGTTTTTTTTTTTGTGTTTATAGTAATATTTGAAAAGTATATAATGTTATTTATAAAGAATTACACTCATATTTTGTAGTTCAAAGGGTTTTCTTTACAATGAAACCATTTTTTTACATTTCCTCCATTGTATGTGTGCAGGGTAAACATTTGAATTTGAGTATGTTAAATTTAGGCGAAAATACCAAAAAACGCCCCGAGCTTAAGTGGCTAAACAATAATAATTTAGTTAATTTTAGTGATAATGAATGAATTACTCACTATTTGTATAGAGTCTTTTAATGTATTAACTACAGTTTATAAACTATTAATTAACAATTAACTAACATTTTGCAAAATTGTAAGTTTAAAACAGAACAAAACACAACCAAAAACAGGTGAGTAACATCTGCAGCATCTTTGTTCTCTAGTGTACACCATGTGGTTTGAATTGATAACTTTTCTTTTCTTTTGTAGTTCGTTACTGTAGCAATGGAAACTACCTCGATGCTGCAAGAGGAACAGCAGCCAGTCAACTGAGGAATAATACATCTCTGGTGAGCATCTCTGTTTTCTACTGTAGTTTATGATTTGCATTCATTGCAGTGTGATACTGTCATGATATTCAGACCCAGGGACAGAAGGTGACCTCGAGTGTGGCTTTACTGGATAACAGGAATGCAGGTAAGATGACAGATGAGATGCACCTAACAGCACTGGCTTGTAACATCGACGCGACTGTTAAATGCTTTAATGCTTTAGAGGTGATAGAGACTGAGTAGAGGAGGAAATAAAAGAAATGAAAGCAAATAAAAGGGTGACAGGAAGTTTTCATTAGTGCAGAATTATTCTGCATGCAGCCATGTCAGCATCATATAAAAAATGAGAATTCAGTTTAACATTCTGCTGTTTGACAAAATGGTTAAAAATGTTTCTGTAAAAATAAGTACACCTTCTAACTTGTGTCCAGGAGAGGGCAGTACTGCGTCATAATTCACACGCGCACGACAGACTCAAACACTGGAGGTTCAGTACAACAAATACATCTTCATTCACCATGCAAACTTATGAAACTGAAGTTTATGAAATATTCTGTTAGTGTCATTTCCATGTAATGTTTTCAGGAAATGTTGTACTGTATGATCATGTTTCTGATTATAATGAAACATGAATATCACTTTATTTCTACTTCCTTCCGTTCAAAATACTATTCTGCTTGCGCTCAGATTTAGGAATTGATCTGGAATTTCTGAATGATGCTTGAGAATTCAGTGTCACAAAAAGATCTGAAATACTAGACAGTATTCATCGATTAGAAGGAGAGCGTCTGTAATCATCAGAAGTGTCCTGAGATGCTCGTGTAGTGTGTGTTCGCTGGCAGTCCACTATGGCACGTGCTTCTCACTGATCCTGGTGCTTCATGGCTCCTGTGAATCCCAGTAACGAGTTACTGTAGCACAATCACAGCTTCTGCCGAACGTGTGGTCCAGCACGCAGACTCAGTGAAGACTGCTCTCAGCATGAATGTAGCTGCTTCTCCAGGCTATACATAGCAGACGTGTGCTTCACTCAGACGGTTCTCTGTGAGCGCAGGTCCGTATCCTGCGCGAGATAAACCCAAGACCAGCATGCTTTAGTCATGCAAACAGCCCTGTAACAATAGGGACCTCTCTATAATTAGCCTGCACAGCTCGACCCAGTAAATAATGCACATGCTCGGCAGGTCGCCGGATGAGGGGTTCTGGCCTGTTTTATAAGACAGTGATTCAACTGCCAGAGCTCCATTTATCACATGCTCCCTAAACACTGTCTGATCCACAGAAGGGTTCATCTGAAAGGAAGCCACCCTGAACCCAAATTAAAGACCACAGAAACAGCCTGTAGTGTGAATGCGATTGTGGTTTTGAGCTGAAATGCATGTTAAAGTATATACAGTTTGGCATGTTGTCACTGATCTGTGGTTCTTGCTCACTCCTTCATTTCTTCCAGGGTTTGGGTCAGTGGTGCATGAATTCATCCTCAAAAACCCTCAATAAAACCACACAATACTACTCAGATGATATTTATCAGACGTTTATTGACGTTTCAGAACAGTTTCTGTTGACTCCAATGCGTTTTGTGAGGTGAATTATTGAAGGCCACGATTAATATTACTTTAGTTTTTATTTTCTCCATGTAAAATCATGAAGCAAAGCATCTGTTTTGTCAGATGACATCTGTCCAGGCGGGAGTAGAATCAATGTGTATCTCATGATCTAATACTCATTCCAGTAACTGACCATGCTATACCTCACTACATTGACACTTATGCTTAAATAAGGGGAAAGAAAAATCTTACAAAAAATTATGCTGTTTGTTGTGGAGATATCATTACTGAGCAATCAGATTTAAAACATTATTTCACCATAAATGAAAAAAACTCATTTCCATGCCATTTTGACCATTTCATGTCCCACAGAGCTCTGCAGTAATGAGTGTGTTTGTAGGTTAACTCACACAGTATCACAACAAAAACCAATAGTATTTTTCTATTGGCTTTTGTATTATTGGAGAAAATCAGCTCTGTGACCAGCACAAGTATATGATTGTTACAGTATTTGTACATCGTGATAATTAATATCATTATTATTTTTTTTACAAATGAACACATTTGTTATGAATTTTGAAGCCTAAATGCAGGGTGATGTTTAATGTCTCAGACAACCTCTGTACTGTAATTTGGACACTTGTTAGCAACAAATAAAAGCTTTTAAAAAACCACAAGGGGTGTTACTGATGTATTTTATGTCACAGAGTAAAATGTTTGTGTTCACCGCCATTTAACCAAAAAACCCACTGACTTCAGGACGATGGAACCAGAAGAACTGGAGAGTGAACTTGTTTCTGGGTTTTGGCCTACAAAAGCACATCATCCCTGCAGCGCTCTATTTGCAAAGGAATAACAAAAAAGGAAAATACATTTTCTGTATGGCTTTATTTCATAAAGTGTCAGTACGGCTCTGCCAGTGTATTTACACTTCATTAAAATATTGTTGCAGACCACCACGCACTGTTAACGTGCATCCCATCTGAAGCAGAAATGTGTTATTGGGCACATAATTAGTGCTGTTGCAACCTGCAAAGCATTGCTCTAATGTACCACACGAGATTACAATCCATAGACAAGAGTCTGCTCTCCCAGGTGAAAAAGAAATATATTTAAATTGTGCGTTTTCAGACATACTTACTATATTTAAATTATACTATACAAAGTGCATATTAAATGTATAATTTTGAAACAACTTTAAGTATATTAAGTGTATTTCAAGATATGCTTAAGTTTGATTTTAATCTATTTGTAATATATTTAATAGATTGAAATTGTGTATATTTCAATATAACCACTTTAAGTATATTTAGTGCAATTTAAGTGTATTTCTTAAAATACATTCAAAATGTCCTTTTAATACTTCATGAACTACAGTTAGAGTATATTTGAAGCATTGTTTTAATGTACTTAAAGTACATTTCAATTGTATTTCAGCTCATTGGAAATGCATTAGCATTACACTACTAGTATATTATAAAGCTGCTTTTTTCAGTATATACACACAC